>NW_015173688.1:522635-554530 GCF_001447785.1 Gekko japonicus | reverse complement strand
AAAGAATCAAATTAGCTTTTTTCCATTTGTAGTTGTAACAGCTGATCTTCCGTGGAGATTTGCTTCTTTTCCAGCTTTTGTACTTTCTTTTTCACCTTTTGTGCAGTGGCACTTCTTTCACCTTCTCAGCTGTTTGATTCATCATTTTAAGTGTCTCACTCAACTGTGTTTGCTGGGTGGTGATACATTGATTCATTGTTGACAGCTGCTGCTTGAGATTATTCATCTGGTCCAGCAGAGGGCGCATGGATTCCGCCAATGTCTTTGCCAGCTCGCTGGTTGCTTCTGGTCCTGGGCTCTCAGTCCCTTTCACTTTTAAAAGTTTCTCTTTCTCCGTCCTCTTCCCCGCCATCTTTGTGGATTGTTTACTTTAACCGATATTTTAAAAGTCTCTGAATATGTGCTTGTACGCTCGAACTCGCCTTGGTAAGTTTCTTAACAGTTTTATTCGCTTTTTCTTCCGCTCCCCCCTCTAATTCACTTTTAAGTACGTGCTTTTGGGAGGCGCCCCTCCCCCACTCGCCTCACTTTCTGTTCCGTGGGGGGTTTGGGGAGCTTTCTTTTCCTTTTATTTAAATGCTTAGATTGAACTCACGTTCATAGTTGGTCCTTAGACCTCGTTTAAGCTCTGTTTCTTTTGCTCAACCTCCTGCGCTTGCCCCAGTCAGCATCGCTTGGTTCCATTTGGTCTCAGAGCACAAAGAACCTTCGGGACGGAGAGGCGCCTCAATTCCCCGGCATCACGCTGGCGAAGAGGCAACCCCTTGAGAGTCCCATGGCCAGAGCCCCTTCAGCCGGGTCTCTGGGGGGGTGACAATACTGCGCACCCGCTCCTTCGGCCAGAGTGCAGCTTCACCCCAGGGAGGTCCGGGAGGTGCGACTGCTCAGCGCGTCGCCATAAACCGGAAACCACAGTAGAATTTTTGTTCACAAGACTCCACAGCTTAGAGGGAGCATTGGTTGTGACTGACTGAAAGTGACTGATGGAAAGTTGGCAATTAGCATTTTTTTCATAAAATGATCTTGATGATCAGTTGAAATACTCAGGTTGGTACCCTGTCTGCTCTAAAGAGCTTACAATCAAAGGCAAAGGATTTAAAGGGAAAGAACTTGCTGAGAGTGAAAAACAAATGTAGGGAAAGGAATTAAACCCCAATCTTCGAAATCTCAAACTAATACTTTGTCCACAACTGTACACTACTATGCAAGTTACAGAACCAGTGGATCATAATTTTCTGGCTTGGATCCATAGTAGTTCCATTGATACAGTGGGCATGCTCTGACCTTTATTGTTTACAAGAACACAGCTATTATTATTAGCTATCATGGCATCTCAGAGATATGGCTGTTGCAAAGGACATGAAAGCATGCTGCAGATAACTTTTATGCCAGTGACAGACAAAGAAACAGCTGGTAGAAGACCCATATAAATAAAGCACCCACCAGACTCCCTAAAATTCCTTGTAAAATCCATACCTGGTGGTTCCCAGCCCAAGAGACATACAGCTGTCCTTGACTGTCCCAACCTGGTGGAACGCTTTGCTGAACAGCATCCATGCCCTGAGGGACGTAATGCAGTATGGTAGGGCACATAAGACAGAGATGTTCCACCAGGCATTTGGTGTAGGAGAGCAACAGTTTTCTACCTGGCTGGCTCCCCCTGCCCCCGACAAGGCAGTGGCATATTTCTAGCAGTCCTCCAGCCATCTTTGGTTATAGACGTATTGTATATTACGAATTTTATTATTGTTAGCTGTGAACTGTATTTAGGTAATTTTTTTAATGTACACTACCCTGAGCCCTGTTTCACAGGGGAGGGTGGTTTAAAGATTTAATAAATAAATAAATCCTTTTGAAAACAATTAGTCACATCATTGCCTGGCTAGTCTAGTCTCCTATATCATATATGCACTATTTACCAAGACCTCTGTCTCCCCACCTTGCCCAAAGTTTCAGAGATGAGGGCGATATGATATTTTGCCCTTCTTCACTGTGGTCAAAACAGCAGAAACAGATCAGGCCCATGGAAATCACTGAGTTCCCAAGTACCACAGGCAACAACATAGATTGTGCCCACCAGCTGGAGTCAGCCCAGTTAATAAACATCAACCCACAGTGAGTTTTTAAGAGTGAGCTGCTAGCTCCCAAAAATACATTTATAATGGAAACACTGACACAATTAAAGCTTCAGTGACAGAGAAGCTGGCACTGCCAACATTTTGACAGGAAATATCAGTCTCTAGAACTTCAGCCAACATGCAACTGACATCACTTTGTATGCAAATGCATTTACCACTCCAAAAGCTCATTTAACTGATGCTTAATGCAAGAGACCCCAGTAAAAGCCAGCAGGGAAGACTCAGAATGGGATGGTATAAACTATTAAGGGCAGCCATTATTTTTAATATGTCCCCAAGGTGCTAGGGCCTATTAAAATACATCATACATGGCAATCTGTGTCCCAAGGAGATGCTTACAATGAAAAGGAAGGTGAAGGCCTTTGCTAGGCTTGTCAAATAAACATTTCAAATATACAGAGCTGGTCATAGAGGTGTTGTCTTGCTCATGAAATACTATGAAATAATGAGGCAACTATGTGACAACGTTTAAACAGTTTTACATTATTTTAGTTGCCATGGCTTGCCTTACAGAACCCTAGGAAGTATACTGTGATTTTATGCCATAAGGGGCATCTAACAAACAAAATTTTGTTATAGTTTGTATTGAAAATAGTACAGCTTTGACAGAAACAGGATGCAGTGGTGGAACAAAAAAAGATTCCAACCTTAAATATTAGAAAATGTGTATTTGAGCTTGAGAAATAAAAAACCTGAAGAATTGTAAGATAAAACACAGTTTTCAGCGTAGAATTAATTGTCAGAGAAACTATCATATATGCACATTTGTTAATTTACCATCTCTGTGATTTTTGAAATTTTGTTGCAGTTTACACTAATTCTAGCTGGGATGTTTTGACAGATGATAATTTTCAAGTAAAAGAAGAAAAATCCTCCCATCCAAATATTTCTTAATATTCTTTATGAGTTACAATTTTTCCAAGTTAAAAATGTAAGGAGGTAAATGTTAATACAATTCCAATGTCTGTTTGTCCGATGGGAATGTAGACCTGATCTTTTTTTTTTTTTTTTTTTTCTGATTTTTTTTTTTTTTTTTTTTGAGAATATATTTTATTAGTTATCAATATTTTAACATTACAAATGTATACAGGTATCCTTTTTTTTTTTTCAACTATTCAATACACAATAAACAAAACTTACAACAATCAAAACTTTAGGCGACCAAAAAACTTAGATAAGCCAGTATTAGCCATATTCCGATATTGAGCCAGTCCTTTTTAGTTGTACATTAGCATAGTTGAGGAGGTTAGCATTTAACAATTAATAACCAATACATTATAAAAAGGTAAGTATACTTTCGTATTTGTTTGGCATAGCATGCAAAATATATGGTGCTTTGCCTAGGATGTACGCACTAAAAGGAAGCCATTTAACCATTATACTGGAGTCAGAATGAGAATCATCAGACATCGTTATAGAATCAGTAATTTTATCCATGGCTAGTATTTCCCATATTTTGGTGTACCATCTAATTAAGGCTATCGGTGTTTGTTCTTTCCAGCTTGCCGCTATTACCGTTTTAGCGGCTGAAAAAAGAATTGATATGAGCTCTCTATGTATTGAAGGAATCGTAGTATCCCTCCATAAATCTAAAAGTAATATTTCAGGGGTTTTATTTACCTCATAGCCTGTTATATCTTTAATATGTCTTAGGACTTCATCCCAAAAACGAGATACCAGTGTACACTCCCACCAGCAGTGAATAAACGAACCTTGATTTCCACATCCTCTCCAGCACAGTGGAGAACATGTGGGAGAAATGTGATGCATTTTTTTTGGAGTAGTGTACCACCTCATTAAAATTTTGTACGCCTGTAGGCGGATGCTAAGTGATTTGGATGACAACGTATGAGATGTCCAAATCTTTTCCCAGTCTTTCTCTGACAAAATAAGGGAACAGTCCGTTTGCCAACTCTTTTGGTATGCCGTTGGATGTGCAGGGTATGATTCTATTAACAGTCTATATATTCCAGAAATCCCTTTCTGAGATACCGTTTGATTTTTCCCCAACAGTTGTTCAAACAACGTGAGTGAGCGCACAGACTTGTTACCTGCATTCCATGCATAAAAGAGAGAGGCTAATTGAGAATATTCATACCATGGTAACTGACTTTCTTTTCTTTGTTCCAGAAATGCTTGGGGAGCCAAAGTATTATTTTGCAAAACATCGATAAAGCGAGTTAAATGTAGTGAGCGCCAGGTCATAAAGGATCCTTTTTCTCTAGCCGGGGGAAACCAGGATTGATTAACGAACGAGGTAAGTGGAGATGGGGAAGGAGCCAATACATGTTTACGGTTATCCCATACTTTAAATAAATTTGTCAAAAAAGGGTTTAGGCTAATTCCCTTAGGCCTCAAGCATGGTTTCTCCCAAAGTAACGATTGGAATGGAAGATCAACAGTATATTGTTGTTCTATAATCTTCCATTCTAGGTTTACAGTTGAATCATAAAATTTTAAAAGTCCTAGGAGTGTGACCGCGTCATGATAAATATTCAAATCTGGGAGTGCCACTCCTCCTCTTGATATTGGTCTTTTTAAAACATTTATGCTAATCCTAGGCCGTAAGGAGTTCCAAATAAATTTAGATAAAGCTTTTTGCCACATTTTATACCATTCTTTGTCTATAGTGATAGGGATGGAGCGAAACAAATATAAAAATTTTGGAAAAAGAAAAGTTTTAAACGTTTGGATCCGTTCCATCCAGGATGAAGAAGCCATTGCCTTGTTGAGATGTGACTCAGTAAAAAGATCTTTAAGAGGGGAAAAATTCACTTTAAATAAATCTTCCATTTTTAATGGTATTTTGATACCAAGATATGACCATGCCCTTGTGGTCCAACAAAAATCGTAATTTTTAATAATGAAATCCTTTTGGTGTGATGATAATAAGATAGGATATAGGATTGTTTTGGAGGGGTTTGCTATAAGTCCCGAAATATCTCCAAATTCTTTTAATAATTTCATTAAATGGGGAATAGAGCTTTCCGGGTTCGTTAAAGTTAAGGCCATATCGTCGGCAAATAAGCTCAATTTCATATTTTTGGGACCTATTGGTATTCCTGCAATTTGCACCTGCTCTCTAATAGCTTGTGCCAGTGGCTCTAATGCTAGAGCAAACAACAGGGGTAATAAAAAATGGTCAGCCTTTTTTAACAACAAACCGTTAACCTTTATAAACAACAAACAAAATAACCAGGACAGAGCCACCCAAAAGGCTCTGTCATCCCTTTCTTCCAGGGTATTCATTATAATTTCAAACTTATTGAACTCTATAATAGTCGTAAATCAGGGAGCTAATCACTGTAACGCCCCCCCTCCCCTTCTCCTATATATATTAACAATAAGTGAACAATTTAGCCAACGTTTATAATGGGCATGGAAAAAGAACAGATAAGAATAATGACCAGTAGCTCCTACTGGTACAAAGGTCTCTTGGATAATCTTCAAAAATGTGGTCTTCCTCTAAATTTACGTCTCCCAAATCTGTGCCATCTCTTGTTTTCCGCGTGGGTGTCTGGATGCTCATCTTCCTCTGATGGCAATTCTGGCGGTTGGAGTTGTAGGACGTTCAGTAGAGTTATTCCAGATTCAATATCTGAAGCATGTAAAATGTGTTCTTGATGCACCACTTGTAATTTGCAATGGGCCACCCACCGATACTTAATTTTGGCCTCAGTTA
Organism: Gekko japonicus; assembly: GCF_001447785.1. Classification (NCBI taxonomy): domain Eukaryota; kingdom Metazoa; phylum Chordata; class Lepidosauria; order Squamata; family Gekkonidae; genus Gekko; species Gekko japonicus. Next base: position 548,710 of record NW_015173688.1, on the reverse strand, counting down.
GCTTAGACGTGATGGGTTTCAAGATCCTCCTTTTATTAAGCGTTTCAGGCGAGAGATCCTGTAGCACTTGCACTTTAGAGTCTCTGAAGGGCAAATAGCCCTTTGTTCTAGCCCGGGTCATAATTGCCGTTTTGGTCCGAAGGTTTGTAAAGCGCACCACAATGTCCCTCGGCCAGGGACGTTTTTGCTGTTGTTTAATGGAGCCCAGTCTATACGCGTAATCCAAAAGCGGGGCCACCCCGTCTTCCAATTTTAAAGTAGAGGCAATCCAGCTTGCAATAAAGGATGTTAATTCTGCATTTTCTTCAGATTGCTCTGGGATCCCACGAAATTTTAAATTATGAGCTCGAAGTTGGTTTTCTAATGCTAATAGTTTATCTGTGGCCCATACTTCTCTTTGCAGTAGGTACTTCGTCTCGTCTTGAACTGCGAGGCTCGTTTCCATTGCGGCCTCCGCGGTTTGGGAAGTTTTGTCCAGGGCAGCTTTAATTTCAGCAATTTGGGAAGCCAGCGGTTTAATGATTTCGGCAGTACAAGCAGCCATATTTTTTTCTAACTTTTCAAGGGTCGTAAAAAACTCTTCCCTAGAGATCGCCATTCCGCCCCCTCCCTGGGGTTCTTCCCGCCCGTCGGCCATTTTAGCGTCGTCAGGGCCTCCTAGATTCGGAGCGGGGGATGAACGGTTGGGCGAAAAAAAGGTATCTACCGACCTCGTTTGTATGCGGTTTGCCGGTTTTTGCAGTCTGTCTTTCTTCCCCATGCCCGTCGTGTCTTTATACTCGTGTTTTGTTGGCTTTATAATGGTATTGAGAGGGGAGGTTTCGGGAGCTCCACGCTCAAGCGTCCATCAGCCTCGGCTACGACGCCACGCCCCCTAGACCTGATCTTTCAGAGAATCTAGATCCCACAAAGAAGCAGCTGGACTCTGCTTCCTAGATCATCAGCCTTTGTTCACATCCACAGAACATCTACCATGTCTGTAATAACTTTCAATTTATTCACTAACATTTAGTCTTCAAATCTAGACATCAGTTTAGCCCTTCTACTGCCTTCCTGGTTTCTGATAGAAACGAGAGTTAGATTTGCATATAATTCACATAGCGATAATAACTTACTTTAGATAATCTTTCCTTAGAGGTTTCATGTGGATGTTATAAAGTGTTTGGGACAAGATCACCCCCTGTGGCACCCCATAAATTAGAGGGCCAAATGCTAGTTCCTGAACAACATCTTTTGATATTTACCTATCAGGAAGGAATGATGCCAGTGAATAGGGGTCATTTCGTAGAAAAAGAGGTGCAGGAGCTCATTAGCATAACTCATTAGCATACCTTATTTGCATATACCACACCCCCTGACATCACCGGAAGTATGCTATGAATCCACAAGGGTTAAGCTGACACTACATATAATAAACATACAAAATTTATTAAGGTGTACACATTTTAAAAAACTTAAAACTCATTTAAAATATTCACAATCAGACCTAAAAAACTTCTCAACATTCATACATAGATGGGTTAGTGCTGTGCAACTGAACCAAACGCGTTTCGGCCCCAAAAGGCCTTCCTCAGTGGTCACAATCCAAAATACAAAGTTGACATACAGTCCAAAAAATATTTACATAAGATGTTAAATATATATGCAGTATAAGGCCAGATGTTATGTCCTTATATATTTATATGTATATTGTTGTTCTATAGGATAGGCCTCAGGTATGGCCAATTAAAGTCCACTAATAATTCCAAATCTGGTAGCATAAACTTGCGTGAGTTGACTGTATGTCACTCCATCCTGTACAAATTCTGGTCATTATGCCTCTTTTTTTGCCAATGGTGGTGATTGGAGTTTTGGTTTCTATATAAAAGTCATTTTCTGTCACAGGAAAGATTTTATGTGGGCAAAAATATGGTCTAGAGTACAGGATTTATATGTTTTTAAACTTTTTAGCCACTTCCAAATGGCTTCCAAATGGCTTGTAACAGGGAGGATAGTTAGGGTTGCCAGGTAAGGCAAACGAGCTGGCGGGGGACTTACCAGGAGGCTCCAGAAGAGGGGAGGGAAGCTCTAGGAGAGGGGAGGGAAGAAGCACAATTGAACTCCGAAGTGAGTCTTGAGTGAGCTGCCATCACATTTAAAGGGACAGTGTTTCTTTTAAATGCCTTCCCTCCATTGGAAATAGTGGAGGATGTGGCACCTTCTTTTGGGGCTCATAGAATTGGACCCCCTAGTCCTTTTTGAAACTTGGGGGGGGGGGTTGAGGAGAGGCACCAGCAGCTATGGTAAAAATTTGGTGCCTCTACCTCAAAAAAAACAGCCCCCTCAGAGCCCCAGATACCCACAGATTGATTCTCCATTATACACTATGGGGACCAGTCTCCATCCTTCTGCAGTATGCTTTTTTTTAAAAAAATCCACACCACTGCTGGCAACAAAAGGTATTGCATAACACATGCAGATAAGGAGGGGTATACAAGCAAGGTAAGGATAGTGAGATCAGAGCTCCAAGCAGGGGTCATACAGATGTCCTCACTCTGGATTACTAGACTGTAAGTAATCTGTTGGTACAATGCAGGGAAGTATATCTAAACTTCTGTAGACCATACACTGAGCCCTGTACCCTTGCTTATATGCAATATTTTCAGTTGCTAGTTTTCTGGAGAGCTGCCTACTACATATAGAAAATATTATATTTAAATTCTTAAGATAAATGCCAAGCTTTAGATTTCTATATCCCACTATTTTTTAAAAAAATAATCAACCTGATAGCTTATGCACCATTAGAGTTGCCAGCTCTGGATTGTGAAATTCTTGGGTAGGATCTTAGAAAGTATAATGCCATAGAGTCCACCCTCCTAAGCAGCCATTTTCTCCAGGAGAACTGATCTCTATAGTTCAGAGATCCGTTGTAATTCTGGGGGATCTCTAGGCTCCAACTAGAGGTTGACACGACAACTCTACATACCATGCTGCATGTTATATCTTAGAAACTTCTATAAAGATGCATTTTTAAAGGGGAAAAAAGCACAAAAGTCTTGAATGGGCATGGGAAAGACTGCAATGTAATTAACACAGCCAAATCCAACAGGCAGCTCCCCTCTTGACCACCAATGTACCATGCTCATACTTTTATAGAGACATTTGTGTGCTTCTGTTTATTTATAGGAGACCAGTATTTGTTTTTTTCCATGCCTTAAGGCCATGTGAACTTTTATAATGAAAGCATGTCTCCAGGCCTGATTAGCACCAAACATGGGACAATATTCTGTCCATGTGTCTGGCACATTCTCCAATGATCTGAATGGGACCAATGAAAGCTGGTAACACATTAAAGACTTAACACCATAAGCATTTATGCCAACTGTCAATCACCCATTTCCTTTTGAACCATAGGGAACAATAGACCTATGCTTTGAGGATTACTGAGTGTGTGAGACTGAAGTGTGAAACAAGAGAAAGAGAGAAAGACCAATTGCCAAGAACTGCTTAGTGATAAAATATATTCATTAGCTGATAAATGATTTCTGTAGACATACAACTAGGGTAATAAGAGAAGACAAGAAGTCAAAGATGGGTATCACTGTGAAATATTTTAAACACACTTGCAGATAAATATATGGAAACTTCAATATCTAACTCATTTGAATGGGGCTTGAAATAAAAACAGAGACACTGATAGCTGTGACATTCAGAATTCTACTCCCTAATGCCACTACAGTTGCCATTCAGAAGGCCTGGGTTAGAATCAAGGAATCATAGATCACAAAGTTGGAAGGGGCCATACAGGCCACCTAGTCCAACTCCCTGCTCAATGCAGGATCAGCCTAGAGCAGCCCTGACAAATGTTTGTCCATCCAGCTGCTGCTTAAAGACTGCCAGTGAGGGAGAACTCACCACCTCCCTAGGCAGCTGATTCCACTGTTGCACAACTTTTACTGTAAAAAGGTTTTTCCTAATATCCAGCTGGTACCTTCCCGCCCTTAATTTAACCCATTATTGCAAGTCCTAACCTCTGCTGCCAACAGGAATAGGTCCCTGCCCTCCAAGTGACAGTCCTTCAAATAGTTCAAGAGAGCAATCATGTCCCCCCTCAACCTGCTCTTCTCCAGACTAAACATTCCCAAATTCATCAGCCTTTCCTCATAGGCCTTGGTCTCCAGCCCCCCCACCCCCGATGACCCTCGTTGCTCTGCTCTGCACCCGCTCAATTATGTCCACATCTGTTTTGAACTGAGCCCTCCAGAACTGCATACAATACTCCAGGTGCAGCCTGACCAGTGCAGTGTACAGCAGGACTATGACATCTTGTGATCTGGATGTTATGCCTCTGTTGATACACCCCAATATTGCATTAGCCTTTTTTGCTCATATTTAACTTTCACTCAACCCTTACCCCGTGACCTTGTTCACACACACTGCTACTCAGAAGTGTATCCCCCATCCAGTATGCATGTTCCTCATTTTTGTTACCCAGATGTAGAACTACACACTTGTTAAATTGAATCTTGTTCACATCTGCCCACTTTCCCAGCATGTCCAATTTAGTGCCAGCTACAGATTTAATGAGTAGCTCCTCCATGTCCTTATCATTTATAAAAATATTGAAAAGTACCGGGCCCAGATCTGAGCCCTGTGGCACCCCACTGGACACCTCCCTCCATTCAGATGAAATGCCATTGACAACTACTCTCTGAGTTCCCTATCCACCTAACTGTCCTACAGTCCAGTCCACAGCCTTTTAGTTTACCCATTAGAACATCATGGAGAACCCTGTCAAGCGTAACAGGGGCTTTGTCGTATGCTGTATTCTGTACTATTTGACCTATGAAGAAGGCTCTTGTGGGCCAAAACGCATCAGGTCATATATGGTTCTTTTTGTGCATTTGTCACTTTAATTACTTTATGAGGCTTTATTTGGGCCCCTACAAGGTTTTTATATGTTTTTAAAATAAACACAGGTACTTTTTTGTATACCTGTTGGTGTTTTTAACTTTTAGCCCTTTACTAGTTTTCTAAACTTCCTTTGGAGGTTCTATCTATCCACAACAAATACACATAAAACAAGGAGGGAGCGATAAAAACAGCACATTTACACACCCCTAAAAACTATTTCTATTGGGGTTTTCATCTAGAAATTAACTGGGTAATGTCTATTCCTCCTTTTTGTAAAAAAAAATAATTTTCACATTTGACACAAAAAAATTACTGAATGTTATGTAACATTGTTAAGTTTGTTTTTAAAATGTTTTCCAGTCTATACATCTTTATCCACCCCTCTTGCAACCGTGGTAAAACCTAATAGTGAATTATGTGGTAATAAGCCCTAGGGTGAGAAGTTCCTACTAACCTCAGACATTTAGTCATTGGTTTAAACCCTAGAGAACCATGAAGGTTTATGTCCCTTATAAATTTTATCCTGCTTAATGTAACCATGGCATCAATATAAACAGCTAATCCATCCTGAACAGTAAGTGCCTATAATATATGTAGGAACCATCTCACAGTAAAGATTTAAGAATATCAAAGGTAAAAGGTAAAGTTTTCCCTTGCTTGAAAGCCAGTCGAATATCAAAGCCATCTGCAAATACCAATATTCTGTGGTGTTTGTTTCTGATTGTATATTTAGCAGGAATCTTGAAAAAAATTTTTTAAAACTAATACATTTTGGAAATAATTCCATTCTAAGTGAGATCAGGATAAGATCTTAGACTGGACTGAAATGATACATATTGATTTTAATCTGCTGTAGGTGGATGGGAAAGCAGCAAAAGACCATCAAGAAGGATCTCCAGTTAATTACTGACAGAAGAAATGTGTAATTTTCCTAACCCAACTAATGACAAAATATAGCTTAACTAAGAGTGATAGACACAGTTCATCTTACAGATGACATTAGCAAAGGTAGGGGAAATGGTGAGAAAGATATATGTGTTTGCATGATTTTGATGAGACAATGCTGCTTGCCTAGTGTGTGATTTTAGTGCATATGTTGGTGTGATTTTAACATATATGTACTTATTCTTAATAAAGTAGGGATGAAAATTGATATAAATACTAGAGATTATATTGAATTTTGGTCTATACAAAATTTGGTGCTTAATGTGCAGTACTGCTTATGGTGAAACTGCTACAGAATGGATTAGAGATTTACTGAAAATCAGCATGTTTGGTCAAGGATTCATAAAGCAACACTGATACAGGCAGTTCTATATTATTTCCAGTAAAAAAGAAAAGAAAAAGAAATGACAAGGGGTAGATCTAGGAATAACCAGAAACAACCACAAAGTTTCTAGTGATTCCTAGAGTTCCCCAGAAATGACTAAGGGTTGTTTTAGGAATTGCCTAGAGCTCCCCTTTGTCACTTCTCGTGACAACTTCCAGTAAGAAGACACCATTATGTTATTTAAAAATATATATATCCTGCCACTGCTCAGAGCAATGGGACCTGGGAGTGGAAGGATGCTCTGCTCCCACTATGGGCTGGACAGCACTATCAGGATCTGAAAAATAATCTGGAATGGAAGTGGAAGTTCAACGGATATTCAGCTGAAAATTCAGATATGATACACATTTTAAGAACATAAGAAGCCAATGTTGGATCATGCATCCAGTCCAACACTCTGTCACACAGTGGCCAAAAATACCAGGTGCCATCAGGAGGTCCATCACTGGGGCCAGGACACTAGCTCTCCCACTGTTGCCTCCCCCAGGCACCAAGAATACAGAGCATCACTTGCCCCAGAGTTCCTATCTATACCTTGTGGCTAATATCCACTGATGGATCTCTGCTCCATATGTTTAATTCCCTCTTGAAGCTGTTCATGCTTGTAGCTGCCACAACCTCCTGTGGCAGTGAATTCCATGTGTTAATCACTCTTTGGGTGAAGAAGTACTTCCTTTTATCTGTTCTAACCTGTTCTGTTCTAATTTCACGAGTGCCCACAAGTTCTTGTATTGTGAGAAAGGGAGAAAAATACTTCTTTCTCTACCTGCTCTGTCCCATGCATAATCTTATAAACCTCGATCATGTGCCTGTCTCTCCAGCCCTGCATGTGGAACAGGTAGCACTTCTGGGAAGGTTACCATATTCAGAGTGGAACATATCTAACAAGTCCCCAAGAGTCTTCTCCATGAGCCTAGCTGACTGTCTCTATTTCTGCAGGTCAGCCACCTTGGCCTTAAGGGAGCAAACACATTCCCTGAGAACCAGGAGCTCCTTGCACCGGGTACACACCCAAGACTTCTATCTGGTGGGCAAATAGTCATACATGTGACACTCCATGCAAAACATTGGATAGCTCCCAACCCCCTTCTGGCATTCTGCCTTCATAATTGCTTTTAAAATAATAATTATATATATAATCCCCCTTTTAAAAACCTTTGTATTTATGTGGTTCTCCTTCTAGAAGTCTACTTACCTTACTGGGAATACAAGGAGACTAGGCCTTGGCTTTCTGGCTCTTCCTGGGCTTCTTACAGAGCTCCTAGGCTAAGAGCCACAGGCCAAGAGCCCTTCGGCTCATGCCTCTGGCAAGGAGTTGCCTTAAATAGAAGCCTCACCCAGCAGAGGGTGGGGCCAGCAAGTATTCAAATTCACCCAGGCAATCCAATTAGTCAAACAATAACCCTTTCTCAACCTTTCTCAAGCAGCCAGGACTCTGCAACAACTCAAAACTCACCCAGACACTCCCAAAGACAGTCCTCTCACACAGTACCCTCAGCTAAATCACCTCAGCTGAGAGCAAATTAAAAAATACTCATCCCTCTAGCAGTTCTGTCTCCTGCTTCCTCTCAGAGCTCAGCTTGGTCCAATTTTCTAGAATAGAAGCGGGAAACTCTACCATTTTCTAGTAACCACAGCCCCATTGCTTGTAAATTACCAGTAGCTTGATGTTTGTAAGGGCATTCAGGCAACACTGACTAAAAAGGTACTGCCTAAAATGCACCTTTGTACATGGCAAGAAACTGTAGCATTTAGATACAAAAGGTTTCTTGACTAAATATTATAGACCAAAACCTATTCCTCATAGTAGTACAACCGGCATACAGAGTGTGAAATCACCATTATGCACATGAACTTTTGTTTCCATATACATGCTTAACTCTAGTACTTAGAAGGGTTTTGCTTGAAATTACCTTCAAATCAGAGAGAAACCAGAATTAGATGCTTGAGAACTTTCCTTGTTTTATGAATGTGCTCTAACAAACAAGCTCTTTACACACTGCACATGGAACACAGATTAATTTCTATTGGACATAATGAATTTGAATGCAATGTACTGGATGCAATATATTAGATATATTAGAAGCTTAAGGAATGAAGTGAAAGCTTATCATTAATTGGCCATTCCTGTAGTAAACAGTGGTAGGAACAAAAATTCTAATGTACTGTTCCACTTAGCGACCCCATTTAGAGATATAGGTAGAAGTGGAAATTTCAAACAACTAGTTACATTTACATATAAGAGCTTCATATTATGTTAGTTAACGTGGATTTTCTTGTCTCAGAATCAATTCAATTCAGAGGCTGCTAAACAGTGAATAAAGAACAAAATGCTGTAAAGTTGCCACTCTGAAAGCAAAAACTATCATGTGAAGTATGTATTTCTACATTATACTATTTCAGAGGTTAAGCCAAACATTTACTATTTGAATCTGTGTATGAGAATAACATCCCTGTATATATAATACTGGTAGGATAGAGAGAAATCTAGACACATTTCCCAGGACCCCACCTCACATTATGGTCAGTGCCGGATTTATGTATAGGCTAAGTAGGCTGAAGCCTAGGGCCTCTAAATCTAGGGGGCCTCCACAGCCCTGCCCCCCCCAGCAGGCAGTCTCCCCTCTCCCAAAATTGCAAACCCAAGACTTCATTATGGTCACCAATTCCAAGAGGGGATCCAATTTTTTACGGGCTGTTCAGCTGCTCACAACCAGATCAGTCCTGTTCATTGGGTTATTTTTAGAGTATTTAGACAGTACAGTACAGAATAGTGCAGTCAACAATATTTTATGCATGTGTATTCTCACAGCCTAGTTCCCTCCTTCTCCACAAACCAGTTGTCTTTGCTTGCTTCTTGGCAGGCACATAAATAAACAGTTAACAAATCACTCATTTGGCCAGTTATTATAAATGGACACAGCACTTTTTAGAAAGCCTTGCCATTTGTTTTTTGTTTAAATCTGTGTTATTACCAAGGTTATTTTGCTCATATGTATTTTCACCAAGTCTTATAGTATGAAAACTCAATCAGCATACCTATTGCATAGCCAAAAAGCTGTTCAGTAGCCACTTGAGGTGGATATCAGACAGGCAAGCAGATCTGAGGCTGTTGAACATGGCACATTTGCTCACCAGATCTTTGCTATGAAGTTTGCAGCATCGCTGTGTACAATTTTCTTTATTTAAAAATAGACACAACTGGCTCCAGAGGGCAGCAAGTTGAGGGTAGATAGCAGCCAGGGCTTGTGGCCATCACACACAAAAACACAGGTATGAGATCTACATACACATTTTGGAGGGGGGGCAGTTCTTATTTAGGACAGCACTGATAAGGAAAATGCCACTCTCCACAGAGACAATTTTAGACCTGACCTTCATAGTGATTTTCTTTCATCACAGAGGGTATAGTGTTATTCCTCTGTAGTTAGCATGTAAAGATCATTTGCAAACAGAAGCACTTTTTTAAAAGGGTCTGAAATGTGGTTTGGGTTGCTTGCCCAAGTCATTGGAGCAGATTTTTGTGTGCTCTAATTGTACAGACCACATCACTACACCTCTTGTCCAGTCCAGGGCTCCCATGAGGAGAATTCAACATGCAATCTCTGCTTGTTATCTAAAATAGGTATGAGCCAACAACTAAGTTTTGTCAGTTTTATTTTTAGCATTTATAACTTCCTTTTTTTTCTTTTAAGAAGCCCTTCAGGTAGTTTACATTTAATAGAGGATAAAGCATTCAAAAGCCAAAACATTAGAACAATATAAAACCCACAATAAAAACAGTCAGGGGCTTCGATCACACACAGAAGTTGCCGCGGGATACTCACGGATGCCGGGCGGATTTAATGGGCGCAATCACACAAGAACATCTGGCAAGTGTCGCACTCCCGTTGGCAAGCCGTCGCATCCCGCCGAAGATCCAGAGTTAAAAGCTACCACAGAAACTCCACTATTTAATGCTTGCGACAGGCCACAGATGGACGTCCTCCGTCTGATCGCTCCAGCGCTGCATGAAGCACGCTGGAAACGTGCGCCGACAAACTGCTACCCCCGATTCCCTGCTGTCGCATCTGATCGCGTTCGACCAGGTCACAAGTGCGGCACAGTGAAAAACCATGCCTCCCCCCCCACCGCATTCTCTGGCCAGTGTGAATGGGATCAGGGAGTATTAAAAATTAGCTGTTGTAGATTTTCTGGGTTGTATGGCCGTAGTCTTGGCATTGTAGGACCTGATGTTTCGCCAGTAGCTGTGACTGGCATCCTCAGAGGTATAAGACAGAAAGATGGAGTACTCTCTGTGTCAAGGTGAGAAGAAAAATGGCAGGCAGGTAATTTATATCTACTCAGGAAGGTGGGGTAGAGCTGAGTCATTATCTTGTAGGAGTTCCCCAGGCTGTGAACATTAAAGATTATTTATTCCCATGGGGGAATAAAAATGTTTTAAACCAGTTCCTGAAGGAAAGTTGCTGTAATATGCAGGTTTTTTTGAACAAGATATTCTGCAACTGAGACACTACAGTGGGGGAAAAACACTATCTCTGATCAGCACCTACCTAAATTCAGAAGACAGGAGCACCCAGAACACGGCTTGAGAAGCCAACACAAAATTTTCCTGTGCAACATCCCACTCATTAATCATTGTTTGAACTCACTACTTCTGTGATGAGTTTGTCCAAATTTATCTATTGCTTTCATACTTCTATAGACACATGTTTAGACCTTGGGTGTCTTGTACTCAACAAGAAAGACTTTCCACTTGCACCTCCATTATCCAGGACTAGAAGTGGAGCACAAGCTTCTCTGTATTGTTAGAATTACTTCATGCCACATTTCTAATGTGTAAATTGCTAAGGATTATAATATCAATTGCCTCTGAGTGGCTGTGTTCACACTTCATCTAATACTGAGTGATGGACTCCATTGCTCAAGAGTAAGCCACAAGTCATGAACAAGCTCTTAGACGTTCCCTATTCATGTACTATTTTCTCAGCCGTAATAACTGATCTTTAATGAAACTATTTATGAAAGGAAATTAAATTAAAAAGGAATGCTAGTCACCCGGGTGTTGCACCAGGACTGGGATAAGCGTCTGGGAAAATGGAGACTCATAAATTGTACACAACGTACACTGAATGAAGGTCTTTGCCCTTTAGAATTAAGTGGCAACTAGTTCCATATTAAAGATATTACATACACATAAACACACAAACAAGATGTCATATTCTCCATTTCCTGTCCATAAATCTCAGTGCTCAGCTAAAAATGCATGGGAGGCATGACATAAAGAAAAAGGGTTTAGGTTAGAACAGCAGTCTCTTGATATATTGTGCCTTCAGGTTTTGGAGCTGAAATTATTAGAGGCAAAGTAGAAGTTAAATTCTGTGGCGCTGAAGACTAGAGTTTGCCACCACTGAAATAACATATTACTCAGCATTCTACTTAAGTCTACGCAGTGAGGCTTACTTAGGACTGCATTTGACTCATTTAGTTTTTATTTATTGGCAGTCCTGAGATTTTAAGCTGTCATCTCTTATGTGTTTTATAACTGTTGCCTTGTTTATAGTGTAAGCCACCTTGAGTGCCACAACATAAGAGGTAGATAATAAATGTTTTAAATAAATAAATATTCCCAGGAAAGTGTTCTTAGGATTGCACTGTTTACCTCTACAGACAGAAGATGATGCCCACAGAAGAAAAAAATGGCCACAGTAATAGTTGGTATTGACAGAACGCATATAGTTGACACTATTTTTTTGCTTTATACCACTGTAGCAGTGTAGGAGAACTACAGCAAAGCTGTAGCCTGTAGCCAGGGGTCATTTCCTGCAGGAGCGCACAGGAGCGGAGCTCCGGCAGTAAAGAGCCCAGGGGGTGGGCACATGCAATAAGCCCCACCCCCTGCTCCCAGCAGCCCTCAGTCAGAGCAAGAAGCAGCCAGGTAAGTTGCAGAGCCCCCCCCCCGGTCCAAAACAGTCCAGTGGCACCTTTAAGACCAAGCTTTATTCAGGTACAAGCTCTCCCTCCTCTGCAAGGACAGATCTGCACGTTCCCCCCCCCCCAATAGCTAGCAATCTAAAAGAGTCCAGTGGAGCCTGAGCGGTGGGTGTTGCCTTCTGACACACTTCCGGTAATGTCAGGGGGGGGGCATATGCAAATAAGTTATGCTAATGAGTTATGCTAATGAGCTCCTGCACCACTTTTTCTACAAAAGGACCCCTGCCTGTAGCTCAGGCAGAACAAACAGTAGGTGCACTCATCATCTGGAGCACTGGTTAGGCCCACTACAATGAGAGCTTCTTTTTAGAATTGTTATAGGTGCAGCACTCCAAACTCTTTCAATTCAACCTAAATGACTCCACTTACCTAAAATCCTGCTGGATTCTATCATGCTGAAGTGATACTGAAAAAATCCCACATTAGCAACAAAAAATATGAGCATAAGAGAAGTGATGAATGGATAACTGAGTGAAGTTACTATTAATATGACAAAGATGTTCATGAGAAGAAGCTTCTGAACTTAAAAATAACTTCAGCTCATATTATTCTGATGCAGACAATCAATAAATTCTAAAAGAAAGAGACAAGTAGGCTGGGAAGGAGGCTATACAGACTTCTGTTATATTTATATGTAAAGGAGATATATACCTGTGAGGAAATACATGAATCTGAGCATGGAAGTTCTGTTGAGAGTCTCTGGGTAAGGATAAAAAGAGTAAGAAATAATAGTGATATTATGGTGGGGGTCTGCTATAGACCACCAAGCCAGGCAGAGGACTTGGATGAGACTCCTAGAACAGATTACAAAGTTTTCAAAAAGAAGGGACATGGTGATCATGGAAGATTTCAATTACCCAGATATCTGTTGGAAGTCCAACTCTGCTAAAAATGAAAGGTCAAATAAATTCCTGACTTTTCTTGCTGAGAACTTCATTTCCCAGAAGGTGGAGAAGGAAACCAGGGGATCTGCTATCCTAGGCTTGATTCTCACCAACAGGGAAGAACTGGTTGATGAGGTGAAAGTATTGGGCACTGTGGGTACTAGTGACCATGTTATTTTGGAGTTTACAGGAATTTACAGTTTACGGGAAGGGAAAAGTTGTATACAGTCAGACATATAAGGTGGACTTCAAGAAAGCAAATTTTGACAAAGTTATGCTGGGTAGAATCCCATGGTCAGAAACACTTAAGGAGAAGGGAGTTCAAGAGGGGTGGGAGTTTCTTAAAAGTGAAATATTGAAAGCACAATCACAAACAATTCCTATGAGAAGGAAAAATGGGAGGAGCCTAAAGAAGCCAAGGTGACTCCATAAATCGCTTTCTAAATATTTGAGAAATTTTTTTAAAAAGACTAATTTAGGGAGAATGTTAGAAAAGCTAAAGCTCAGTATGAGCGTAGGCTACCAAGAGATGATAAAAACAACAAAGAGGGTTCTTTTCTTATATTCAAAGTAAGAAAAAGAGGAAGGACATGGTAGGCCCCTTGCAGGATCAGGAAAATGAAACTGTAACAGGTGATGAAGAGAGGGCAGAACTGCTTAATTCCTACTTTTCCTCAGTCTTCTCTTGCGAAGGAAACAGTACTCAACATGGCAAAAACAGAACACGTGATGAGGGAAGGGAATTGTAGCCTAGGTGGTAGTACATAAACACATAGTTTCTTTAAGACAGACAGTTTGGTGTAGTGGTTAGGAGCGCGGACTCTGATCTAGGATAACTGGGTTTAATTTCCCACTCGTCCACATGCAGCTGCTGGTGTGACCTTGGGACAGCCAAAGGTTCTTTCAGAGCTGTTCTCTCAAGGGCAGTTCTCGAGAGAGCTCTCTCAGCCCCACCTACCTCAAAGGGTGTCTGTTGTGGGGAGGGGAAAGGAAAGGGATTGTAAACCACTCTGAGACTCCTTCGGCTAGTGAAGGGCAGTGTATAAATCCAATCTCTTCTTTTTCTTTAAATGAAATTAAGTCCTGAGGGTCAGATGTATTGCATCCAAGGGTACTAAAATAACTTGCAGATGCAATTTCTGAGCCTCTGTCCATTATTTTTGAGAATTCTTGGAGAACAGGTGAGGTGCCTGTCAGGTCCCCTTCTAAGGCACTCTCCATACACACTATTGGCAGTGAAATGTTTATTAGAGATATGCTTGCAGTAGGTTCAAGAGCTCTTGTTAGGACTAAAGAAATGCACGGGAAATTACAAGATATAGGTAAAGGTGTAAAATTCCACATTCATCCACGTCACACCTACCCTTGCGTTACTATGGCAACACAGACAGATATATGGTGCCCTATCTAAACATGACTGGCAGAGAGATCCTCCAAGGTCAGTCCCATGGGAACCAAGCTCAGGGCACATCTTCAGGAAAGTTACGGCCTCTACTCCCATGCACTCCAACAACACACAACCCCCCCTTAGGAATGTAACATGATAAGCGAAGGTGAAGAGAAACAGAACTTAAAGAAATCAAAAGTTAAACCTGAGCTTGACTGTGCCAGAACATTGGAGGCAAATGCTGTCCCCAATCTTCAGGAAGGGGAAAAAAGAGGATCTGAGTAACTACTGACCCATCAGCTTGATGTCTATACCTAGAACAAATCATCAAACAGTTGGTCCTTGAGCATTTAGAAAGGTTGGCTGTGATTACTAAGAGCCAGCATGGGTATCTCAAGAACAAGTCATGTTAGACTAACCTTACCTCTTTTTTCTTTTGATTTGGATAAAGGAATAGAGGGAATGCTTATTAAATTTGCAGATGATACTAAATTGGGAGGGGTAGCAAATATGTAGAAGACAGAGTCAGGATACAGGATGATCTTGACAGGCTGGAGGACTGGGCTAAAACAAATAAAATGAACCCTTAACAGGGATAAATGTAAAATTTTGCATTTAGGTAGGAAAAATCAAATGCATAATTATAGGATGGGGGAGACTTTGTCCTGGCAGTAGTATTTGCAAAAAGGAACTAGGGGTCTTAGTAGACCATACACAGAGCATAAGTCAGCAGTGTGATGCAGTAGCTAAAAAGGCAAATGCCATTTTGGGCTGTAGCAACAGAATTATACTGTCCAGATCACACAAAGTGATACTGGCCCCTGCCGCATGGCAGGGGAAAAGCCGCCAAAAAGCGTGGCTTTTAAAAGCCGCACCAAAGTTGAAACGGCACGGCGGGATCCCACGGATCCCCTGGCCGCGCCGCCTTTCTCCCCGGCATGATCAGACGCTGGGGAGAAAACACAGATTGGACGGCGAGCCAGCCGAACTGCGCATGTCGGAGCATGCACAGTTCGCTTAGGAGCCTGGGACGCGCCGGCGCAAGGATGCGCCGGCGATCAGACTCCCGGTTTGCGGCGCACCATTGGGATGAACCACCTCGGTAGGTGGTTCCAACTTGAAGCGGTTTATCGCGTGGATGGGCCAGTTCGGGGACGGAAGCACTACGCTTCCCAGATGTTGTGGTGTGATCGCGGCCATTTGCTCCGCCCCCGAACCGTCCCGCTCCCGGCCCAAATCCCCTTGTGTGAACGGGACCACTATGACTATAACAGGGTGCTTTCACACACGCTAAATAACACACTTTTAGTGCACTTTACAACTGGATTTTACTGTGAAATGGTAAGATTCACTTGCAAATGGTCGCCAAAGTGGATTGGCGTTATTTAGCACATATGAAAGTGCAGTTTGACTGTGGCGCTATATTCCCTGACAGAAGGTCGGACCAGAACCAATGGATTGAAATTAAATTAAAAGAGTTTTTTGGATAAACATTAGGCAGAACCTCCTGACAGTTAGAGTGGTTCCTCAGTGGAGCAGGCTTTTTCAGGAGATGGTGAGCTCTTCTTCTTTGGAGGTTTTCAAACAGAGGCTAGAAACGGCCATCTGACAGCAATGCTGATTCTGTGAATTTAGACAGATCATGAGAGGGAGGGCAGGAAGGGTACATCAGTGCTTAGTTCTTGTGGCCCTTTCTTACATACCCAGGCAGGGCTGGCCCCAGCTTTTTTTTGCACACTAGGCGGGGATACCTTCTGGCGCCCGCCCATGCCCCCCCCCCCAATTTTCAAACATAAATGTATTTTAGGAAGAATGAAAAACACAAAATTTGAAATTGCTATTTTCTTTTTTTTTAATTGTGAGAAAAAGTAATACAATCTCTGATTTTCTCTCTCAAACAGAAAAACACAAATCACAAAGCATTTTGAAAAATCCTGTTAATTGTGATGTTGAAATTTAAGTCTCTTTAGTGTTTCCATTTCAGGCACATTGTATTCTCACCCTAACCCTAATCCTGGCTTGAGTCCAGTGGCACCTTTAAGATCAACATATGAGTTTTTTTGTGCACAAACACTCTTCTCAGGACAGTCCAGGATGGACCTCCCAATCCCAGGTATCCCAAGCTACCGCATCTACCAACACAGCTCCAAAGGAAAAAGGAGTATTCACCTAAGCTTTGTAACATAGCAAGCCATAGCCTTAAGATTTCAGAGAATAAGGGAGGATTCTTGACTACACATCTTTCGAGTCCAGTGGGCCCTTGACTTTCCGGAAAACCAGGAATCTTCTACCTAGGGGTTATTTTATTAAGAGACAGTTCCTGCACACATACATAACTTTTTAAAGAGAGACGTGTAGTTACTAAACCGTGCCTGTAAGCCAAGGAAGTGAATGTACTTATTCCAGTCTTCTCAGCCATTCATCCAGCACTCATGCTGGCTTACCCATGACAGTAAAAAACAACAACCAAAAAACCCCAAACCAACACACACACACACAGAAATACCACAGAAATTGAAGTCTCCAGGAAAAAGCAACACATGGTAGGCATGCTCTACAGAGCTCAAATACAAAAGCTCTAACCTTCCCACCAGAAGGGATGGGGAGGGGAGGGAATCTGATTCAGTGTCCTGCTATGGAAGTGACCCAAAGCTAAACAAGGGGTACTAAATACAACTAAATAAATACCACCTTTATTCTAATCCTAAAGTTTCCTTTCTCTATAAAGGCACATGAACACATAAAGCTGCCTTATACTGAATCAGATATTTTTGGTCCATCAAGGCCAGTATTGTCTCCTCAGACTAGCAGCAGGTCTCTAGTAGAGGTCTTTCACATCAGCAACTACCTGATCCCTTTAACTGGAGAGGCTGGGGATTGAACCTGGGACATTCTGCATATCAACCCCATGCTCTACCAGGCAGCCTTTGGCCAGCCTCTAACCATCAGCTTCTTCCCCTATCTGCATTACAGAGATAATTATGACAATGTACATTCCAGGGCTGTTGTAAGGATTCTAGCTTCACATGTAAACATTTTTTCCAAAATATATCCTCCCATTTGCCTGCTCACCAGGCAGTTGGGAGTGGGTTTTTTAAAGACGCTTTGGAGATGGGAGGTTTCCTTCTCCTGTTGGGATTGTTGGGTTTTTTTTTGGTTTTTTTTTAAATCGTACACCTCCCTCACCCAGCTGCGCTCCCCCCCACCTCCCAAATATGACTGCCTCACTGCACCTTTTCCTGGCGCTGCTCTTCTCCAATGCTACCTTGCCCCCCTGGAGATGGAAGGTGGCGATGGGTGCAGCAATGTTGCCACGCGAGTTGTGAGCACAGCGGGGGCGGGGCTTGAGCGCTTGGGTCGAGTGTCACCTGGGAGGGCGGGATCACAGCCCGGCGGAGGGCGGAGGGCGGGCGGGTGGGCGGGCAGGGGGCGGGTCCGGCAGGCTGCGGCAGGAGGCGGTGGTGGGATGATAACAGGGTGGTTGGGGGCACCAGTGGCCATATATGGGCTTTTGGCGGGGGGGTTGGTGGGGGGAGGCACAGTTCGGCACCCATATCCAGGACCCGCCCTAGGTGAAAGTCTAATTCACCTAGTGGGTGGGCCGGCCCTGCACCCAGGGAAATGCTGATCGCCACTTTGTGGTCAGGAAGCAATTTTCCTTCAGGCCAGTGTTACCAAAAATCCTGGAGGTTTTTTGCCATCTTCTGGGCATGGAGCAGGGGTCACTGGGGGTGGGATGGGGGAGGTAGTTGTGAATTTCCTGCATAGTGCAGAAGTTGGACTATATGACCCTGGAGGTTCCTTACAACTCTATGATTCTATAATTCTATGATATTTGTGTAGGACAGCCGTGACCCTGCTAACAAGTTCAGAATTCAAAGCAGCTATCTGGCATCTCGTTACTTCTGCAGAAATGTTATGCACATGCAGCTGGCAGCTGGAATAAACTTAAGTAGGCCAAAGGAACAAGTAGGGGTAGAGGAGGTCTCTTGCTTGGGTTAGTGAGATGTACCAAAATCCAGGTTTCTTTGTTTTTTTTTTATCTTCAGATCCTTTCTAGGCATTTGTTGTATAATATTTATGCAGTTGTTATTCAAGAGCTGAATGGGATCCATACATCTTTTCTCAACGTAGCACTTATATGGAATGGACATTACACTTTACTGTCATCCTCAAACCACAATATCTTGTTACTGGGAAAATGTTATTTTATTTCCAATTTGCCAGCATGCCTATTATGTTCACAAGTGTCTTCCATCTTTTCTCATGGAAGATAGCAAGGGTTTCATTTATGTTTTCTAAAGGTATGTTACAGCATTCATTGATTCATGTTCTGCTTGCCAGTCATGAGAAAGGAGTCATTTTTGTCAAGCAGTTTGAAAGCAGCTCAAGCCTGTACAGGGCGTACAGAACTGTACAGAACAATCAAACTGTACAGAACAATCAGCAGCATTTCATGCATGCATGTTCTCACACAGTCATAGTCCCTTCACACACAAACACACCCCTGTCATTGCTGTGTACCACTTCACAACCAATTGTTTTTATTTATTTTATTTATTTTTTGATTTATATTCCACCCTCCCCGAAGGCTCAGGGCGGCTAACAGCGAGGCACGAGTGCCAAGGTTAAAACAGATAAAAACAGCATAAAACAGAACAAAACAATATAATACAACAACAAAGTGTCAGTGCTCCATTTATCACAAGATGGGGTAGATCTTAATCCAACGGCAACGTTCCAATAGCCGGTCATCCCTTCTCCTTCCAGGTTCACCTTGCACCCCGATGGAACCACATAATGGTGGAAGTGGTGCGATGATGCATAAATTGTGGTGATGGAATAGTGGTGGCGGCGGCTCCTACTCAAAAGCCTGGCGGAAGAGTTCCGTCTTACAGCCTCTGCGGAACTGAGAAAGGTCCTGCAGGGCCCGGATCTCCTCCGGGAGCTCCTTCCACCAGGTAGGAGCCGCCACCGAAAATGCCCTGGCTCTGGTCACAGCAAATTTAATATCCTTGGGGCCTGGAATTTCCAGGAGATGTTGGCTTCCCGACTGTAGTGCCCTTGGAGGAACATATGGGGAAAGGCGGTCCCTTAGGTAAGCCAGACCCTGGCCATACAGGGCTTTAAAGGTAAGAACCAGCACTTTGAAGCGAATCCAGTACACTATTGGCATCCAGTACAGTGCACTCAGCACAGGCTGAATGTGATCCCTCCTAGAGAGACCCATCAATAGCCTGGCTGCAGCATTCTGCACTAGCTGCAGCTTCCAGATTTGCAACAAAGGCAGCCCTAAGTAGAAAGTGTTACAGTAGTCTAACCTCGAGGTGACGGTCACATGGATCACTGTGGCCAGGTCATCACGGTCAAGGAAGGGGACCAACTGCCGAGCCAGCCAAAGATGGTAAAAGGCTGACTTGGCAGTGGCTGCCACCTGGGCCTCCATCGTTAAAGAGGAGTCCAGGAGCACACCCAAACTCCTAACCTCCGACGTTGGCACCAAAGGCACCCCATCGAAGGTCGGAAGTGGGAGCCCCAATCCTGAACCAATCCGACTCAGGTCCAGGACCTCCGTCTTTGCCGGGTTTCATTTCAACCGGCTCAGTCTGAGCCACCCAGCCACAGCCTGTAATGCCCGATGAAGGTCATCCGGGGCAGAGTTTGACCAGCCGCCTAACATCAGATAGAGCTGGGTGTCATCTGCATATTGATGACACCCAAGCCCACAACTCCGGGCAATCTGGGCAAGGGGGCGCATGTAGATGTTAAACAACATCGGGGACAGCACAGCCCCCTGAGGCACCCCACACTCAAGGGGATGTCTCCGGGACCACTGATCCCCTATCACCACCCTTTGTCCTCGACCTTGGAGAAAAGAGGCAAAGTATTGAAGGGCAAGCCCCTGAATCCCCACGTCGGCGAGGCGGTGGGTCAGCAAATGGTGGTCGACTGTGTTGAACGCAGCTGACAGATCTAACAACACCAGTGCTGCCACACGACCACGATCCAGATGCCTACGGAAGTCGTCAGTCAGGGCGACCAGCACCGTCTCTGTCCCATGACCTGGGCGAAAGCCGGACTGGAAGGAATCGAGGACAGAAGCATCATCCAGAAAGCCCTGTAGCTGTAATGCCACCGCCCTCTCAATAAGTTTGCCCAAATAGGCAAATTGGACACCGGCTGATAGTTGGCCAGTTCAGCTGGGTCCAAAGATGGCTTTTTCAGGAGAGGACAGACCAGTGCTTCCTTGAGTGCCCCAGGGAACCGTCCCTCCAAGAGGGACGTGTTGATAATCTCCTGCAGAGCACCTCGGAACCCCTCGTGGCACGCTTTGATGATTGTTTTAAAAGAAGACTGAGCAAACCAGTCAATCAGTGATTATGAACATCATATTTCTAACAAAACCATACTATCAATGTTATTTTGTGTATGCACATTTTTGCACTGTCTTATGGAAGTTGTAGCTATCCCATAGGATCATTTAGTTATCTGATCCAACTATCCATCATTGGATATCTTTTTGGCTGTGCAGTTTAAACTAACACTGTTTCAGCAGCAACTGCCACTGCAGCGTTGGCTTTATTCTTACTCATACTTCTTTTCCCCAGTGTATATTTTAAAATTATTTCTCTTGTCTCCTGTTTTTGGGCTTCCTGTTTGTCTCTCTGCTCCTGCAGTGGTCATTTTGTGGTTGTGCCCATAACCTGGGGTCAGAATTCCAAAAGGTGCCCACAGGGTCCAAACGTTTGGGGACCCCTGAACAAGCTGCTAGTCAGATGCCAATGAGGTGATCTAAGGCTCAGCTCACAAGTGATCACAGCTGTTGAAAACAGTGTAATTGCTTGCTGAACATGTTTGCTGTGAAGTTCACAGCACCTCTAGTTTTCCACCTAAGGTTTACCTTCAGAGATGGACTACACAGGGCACCTTCAAGGAATTCACTATATCACAGGAGTTTAGTGGCTGTATAAACTTGGAAGCCAAAGAAGAGAACATTGTTCTTAGAACAGAAAGGAACTGTAGTATTTGGAATGTTATTTAACGACCATATACAAAATATGCATTCCACTGCATTACCCAAGCATGATGCCTGCCCAGTAAATGTCATCAGTAGGAAGCAAAAGTTCTTCCTGGAAACAGGGTATGACTTCTCATACAAACTATTTGTTAAAGAACACTGTTTAACACAGATTTAAAAGATTTGCATCAGTGAACCTTTTTACGTCTATGACTGTTGATCTACTGCTGGTGGTCTGGTGATGTTCCTCTGCTCTTGACTTGACTGAGCTAACAATATGAGGAGCAAGCCCCAAATTTTGCATAAGAAATCCTTCCAGTTACATAAAATTTGCTATGTTGTCTGCTGCTGGTTGGCAGATGGAACATAGTCCTAATTACCATGGATGATTTAATAACTTCTAATGGCAAGTTGCAGTTACTTTAGGTTGACTAGTGAAAAAGAAGTGTAAGGGAATCTTTGGTTGCAGTCACACTGGTGGCTTAGAGCGGTATGGTGGCATCTCAAACTGTACCAGTTTAAAGTGTAGCAGAGCATTCCATCCAGACTACACACCCTATGCCAGGTTACCCGCACAGCCATCCCATGGGGGGGGGATCCACCTTAGTATTGTTCTGCAACCACAGGACGAGCCATAGGGGTGGATTTAAATGCAAGCGGATGGATGCACATATGCACACATGCGCATATAGGCAGCAACTAAAAAAAGTAGCGGAAACAGATCTGCAAGTTCATAAATCTCTTCTGAGTTCCTTTCACTGCAGAAGAGTTTAGACGTCAGAAAACCCAGAGGGAACCCCAAACAACTCGTTTATACCAGACTTTCCCAGGTATGTTTATTCCACTTCCAATGCGGAACAGCATGGGCTATTGACAACTGCACCATGGAAGCCAGATGTTCTCGTGTGGAGGGACCCATTTATTCCGCTCAGGTAATGCTACTATAGCACCACAAAATTGTGCATGCAACCGCAGCCCTAGATTGGTGTTACAAAGTATAATCGTGGGCAGGGTCATCAAATGCTATGCAGTTCTGAAAAGCGAATTCTGTTTCACTGTATCTGAAGAAGTTGTGCTTGCACATGAAAGCTTATACCTTGAATAAAACTTTGTTGGTCTTAAAGGTGCCACTGGACTCAAACTTTGCTCTGCTGCTTCAGACCAACATGCCAACCCACCTGAATCTACTTTTTTTACCTTTCACCTTTTCCCTCATTTGATTATGTACAAAAGAAATACCAAAGTGCTTTTAGTACCCTGTCAATACTTTCAACTGATGACACTCCATTTAAGCACTCCCCCCCGATGAATAAACCTAGGGTTTGCAACACTTGAAATAAAAAGATTCTTGTATTGTAGGAGACTAGTAACGTTTTTGGTCATTCCTAGAGCAGCATGATATCACTATGGGGTTTTCCTAGGGTTGCCAAGTCCATCTTCCGCCCCCAGTGGGGGACTTTGGGGGCATTCCTGGGGGGCGGGGCATCACCGACGTGATAACGTCACGTTGGGGACGTCTGCTGCCCCCCTGCCCGCCCGATCTCCAGAAACGCCAGTTTCCTGCACTTAAAGGAGCCGGCGTTTCCCTTTTAAGTACACTGAGCCAGCGTTTCCCCTTTAAGAGCAAAGAGCCTGTGTTTCCCTTTTAAGTGCCAGAGCTGGCATTTCCCTGCAAGCCTGATCTCAAGCGAAGATCGGGCTTGGGAGGAAATGCAGGCTCCATGAACTTAAAGGCAGAGGGGTGGCTGTGGGTGTTGGGGGTGGGGCTTCCCCCACCGGCCATCTGGCTGGCAGCGAGTAGAACCCCCCCCTCCACTTGCACCTGGCTGGATGACCTTGGGCAAGCCATAGTTCTGATAAGAGCTGTTCTTATTTATTTATTTTATTTATTTATTTGATTTTTATCCCGCCCTCCCGCCGAAGCAGCTCAGGGCGGCTTACAACATTAAAACCAATAAAACAATGCCTCTAAAACAATCTATAACAGTACAATAAAATCGCTATTTTAAAGGACTGCCTGTGTCTTTACATAGTCTTGCCAGGAAACTGCATTTTTAAAATCTAAGCTCTCCATGTCCCCCCAATTTTCTGAAGTGAAACAGGAGGACAGGAGAGAGTCTTTTCTATGGCTGCCTCTCAGATTTGGAATGCTCTTCCCCTACATCTGATACTGTCAGAGGTCGATTGGGGGGAATCGCGGGGGATCACCATTCCCCTGGTGAGGTGCGGGGGTGGGGTACACGATGAAGCCCCGCTCCCCACTTCCGGCCTCCCCTCTCCCTCACCGTGGTGCGACCTGCCCTATCTCCCGCCCGCACTTCTGTGCGCGTGAAGCGGGCTGAGGGAGGCGGTGGGCAGGCAGGCAGGCGAGTGTGTGGTGCGAATGGCCCCTTGTCATCCCGACAGCCCTGAGACGACCCGGCCACCCGCGCCAAAAAGGGGGGAGAAGGCCTCTCCCCGCTATCCCGTCCCTCCATCTGAGCAGCGCGAGAAGAGCCTTCGCGGCCGGACTCAGAAGTACGGCGGCGCGCAGTTGCCAAGGCGATGGCTGCTGGGATCCCACCCACCCCTCCCCCTCACGCCAAGATGGCGGCCAGCGCTCCCTCTCCTCCCGCCCCCTCTGCATGGCCGAGGAATGGAGCGGGCACTGCGCCGTGGTGGATGGGAGCTGCCTTTACATGTGGGGAGGATACGTGGTAAGGGAGGCAGACCGGAGAGAGAGTCGAGCATGGAGGCCCGCCCGCCTTCTCTCCTCAGGCCGCCTGAGAGACTGACGGACTTTTTCGCTCTCGCCTAAAGAGGGACTGAAGCAGGGGGAGGGGAGAGTAATGGAGGCTTCCCTTGATCCGGACGCTGATTGGCTGCGGGGCGGGACGCGCTCGCGACCCAACGGTCAGCCCACCTCTTCCTCTCTTCCCCGGTGGCTTTAGATATTAATTAGTGGTGTCAAAAGGGGGGACAAAATGGAGTTTGAGTTGGGGGGTACCCTTTAAGCCCAACGGGGGGGGGGTTTAAATTATTTTTTATTATTTTCTCAAAGGAAAAAAAAGCTGGTATACAGAAGGGAAAAGGGGGAGGGGGGAAATATAGATTCCACAAGTTTCTTAAATACTATGAATTGTTGTCTACAACAAGTAGAATCCAGTCTATTACCAAATGCATTGCATAATTCAAATATACAAACAATGAACAAAGCATCAGTCAATCAGTTTTATTGCAACAGTCAGCGACCAGCAGTACTACAATATGATTTACAAATTTTTAAAGTGATTAGTTTTACAGAATTTTGGGTTAGCTTCTCTCGCTAAGGAATAAACAAAAACTCTCCTAGAATTAGTAATCATATATTAACCATAAAAGCACGTCTTTAACAGTTGAACAAATTTCTATGCTAAAAACCTAAACATTGTCTTAATTGTTTATCTAAATCTGAATTTTATTCTTTCTGATTCTTTAAAAATTAATGGAAGCCCAACATTTTTTAATTCAAGGTATGCATGCACACTTCCATATCTGAAGAAGTGCACATCCACAGGATAGCTTATACTGAGAATCAGGGCTTTTTTCCTGGGGGAATGTACTGGAACAGAGTTTTGTGTAGAGCCAGTTTGGTGACGTGGTTAAGTGCGCAGACTCTAATCTAGGAGAACCGGGTTTGATTCCCCATTCCTCCACTTGCACCTGGCTGGATGACCTTGGGCAAGCCATAGTTCTGATAAGAGCTGTTCTTGAAAAAGAGTGGTTTCTGTCAGAGCTCCCACCCACCTACCTCACAGGGTGTCTGTTGTGGGGAGCGGAAGGGAGAGGAGTTTGTAAGCCACTCTGAGACACCTTTGGGTAGTGAGGGCGGGGTATAAATCCAATCTCTTCTTCTCTTTGACAAAATTCTTTTAAAAATGTTTGACAGTTCATGAGTTTTCACTATACAGATTGAAAACTTCATTTCTCTCTTGAGAGTTCTGGAACCTCCCCCCCCCCCGCCAGTCCTGCGGAGAATGAAACTTTGTTGGTATAAAAGGTGCCCTTGGACTCAAAGTTTGTTCTGCTACTTCAGTCCACCAGCTGCCCACCTGGATCTGACTTTGTAAGAGAACAAAGTTTGAGTCCAGTGGCACCTTTAAGACCAACAAAGTTTAATTCTGGGTATATGTTTTTGTGTGCATGCACTGTTTTTCAGATAGCTGAAGAGGACATCTGAAGAAGTGTGCATGGATAGGACAGCTTATACCCAGAATTAAGCTTTGTTGGTCTTAAAGGTGCCAGTGGACTCAAACTTTGTTCTGTTGCTTCAGTCGAGCATGAATGCCCACCTGTATCTGGTTTAAGTAGGGTTACCATATTTTGAAAAGCAAAAAAGGGGACATATTTCCCAACTGACTACTTCAAACAAGTGATCCCTGTGACAAATCTCATTTGGAATAGCCTATTTAAACTGTGATAATTGCTATTAACTAGGAATATCCCAAACCTTCCAACCCCCCAAAGAGGACATTTTCCTCATGTTAGATCGCCGCTAACAAAGACTCGAGAGTGATTTCAGCAAAGTGATTCAGCTTTTTTTATATATAT
>NW_015173688.1:518898-522281 GCF_001447785.1 Gekko japonicus | reverse complement strand
TTTTTTGTCTTCGTGGCGGAGTTCTTGGATGTTGCCACCTCTCTATGAGACTTTGGAAATCCCAAAGGGATTTCCCTAAGGCCCCACCCTATAGGAGGTGATAGGGGAGTTCCTCCCGAGTGCCTTACCCGCTATGCTCCTATTGTATGTTAGTGTCACAATGTTTAAAACAATATATTAGTATTAAATCGGCTTATCTAAAGTTGAAGCTGTTGTCCTCTCATTTTTTGTCTGAAGCTTAAAGTTGTAAAGCAGTTAGCATTTCCTCTCCAGACTTGAGGTCATGAACGGTGTGGTCTCTGCCTTTGTAGTTTATATGTAAATGTCCCAATGGAAGCCAACGATATCTAATTTGTTTTTCTGTCAACCGCTTTGTAATTGGCTTCAGGTTCCGGCGCGCAGTTAATATCTCAGATGGTAAGTCCTTGAACACTTGTATTTTAGTGTCCTCAAGTTGGAGACCGTTGTTCTTCCTTGCAGCTTCTAAGATAGTAGCCTTTGCTTTAATGTCTTTCAGCTCAGCAAGAATGTCCGGAATTAGTGTAGGCGAGCCTGTTTGTGGTAGTTTCAGCCGATAAGCTTGGCTAATTGGTGCAGCTGGCAGTTGCAATAATTCCTGGAGCCACAGATTCAAAGAGTCCGTGAGGTCTTTGTCTATAGAAAAGTTTGGGGAGATTCCCCTAAATTTAATTTTCCTTTCCCGAGCCTTTATGTCTAAAAGAATAATTTTGGACTTACTCCAAGTCTCAAAGGTCTTCAGGCTTTGTATATCCTGCTTATTTTTAGCTGTTTGCGTCAGTGCCTGATCAGTTCTTTGCCGCAGATCTGTTAGGCTGAGATTCATAGCGTCCAGTTTCTGATAGATAGGGGTGATGCTGTCTTTAATTTCTTTTTTCATTTCTACCAGCATAGTCTGTATATCTTTTTTGGTAATTGAATCCTCACGTTTCCTTTTACTCTGCCGGCTAGGTGCCTCTTCTTCGGAGTCGAGTTCAAATGGGGGGGGGGAGTCATCATCCGATGGTTGCATAGTTTGCTCAGTTTGTTGAGCTCCCTCGTTATTTTTCTTGGCTGCTTTCCCTCCTTTTCCTCCTCTTTGCTTCCCCATTCTTATCAGCAAGTTGTTTTTATCTTTATGGTCCTCAATTAGTCTTTATTTTGCATTCTTTGGAGCTAGGACGCGGAGGCTCTCTCGGTCTGACTGCGCAATCTCACAGCCACCGGAAACTCTCGTGATTCAGCTTTAATGAAGTAACAAACAAGCACTCAAACGCATTCATAACCAGAACAGTTTAACATTGGGAGCCAGGCTCCTTTTAAACATTCCTGGCTAACATAGCCACACCTATTTACAGATAACAACCAATAAGATTGTGTAGTTAAAGACCAATGAGAGTCTTTCCCTCTCTGGAGCCTGTACAGTTTCTGATTGGTCGCTGTTAGCGGGTGACCAATGGCAATGCAGTTCAGTGGAGCCTTCATCCGGCTCAAGCTTTGCATGGGGAGTGCATGAGGGGATTCATGTAAGCGATTTCCAATACATTACAATTCCTCCCCCCTTAGTTAAGACATCATCCAGTACAATGCATTTTATTACAATCGTAATCTGCAAGATACGATGGTGGCTGCCGCGTCCGCTGAGACCTGCGGGGCTGTGCCGGCTCGGAGGGCAAGGTCTGCGGAATGTCTGCAATACCTGTGTCAGGCTCGTTTATTTCAGGGTTTGCAGTCCCGAGGTCAGGGGACTGTCCCGCTTCGAGAATAGTACCGGGTAGCTCGGTACTCACCTCTTCTAGAGGCCTGGAGCCAAGCTCTGGGAACTCAGCTGGAGAAGAGTCAGTGCTTTCCTTCGCCCATCTCTGTCTCAGTTGGTCAATGTGGCACCGCCATTTTCTACCGTCAGCTAGTTGTACAACATACATGCGGGTGCCTAAACATTCACACACCACCCCAGGGATCCAGGAGTGCCCTGCAGCATAGTTACGGGCAAACACTTTGTCACCGGCCTTAAATATGTGCACGTTCGTTTGCATATTCCTTCGTTCAGGCTCTTGATCGTTAAGATCCGGGTGCAATCTATTTAAGCGGGTCGTCAGGCGCCTTCCCATTAATAGCTCAGCGGGACTCTGACCCGTGGCACTAGATGACGTAGTGTGCTGCCTTAACAGAAAAGAGGCCAGTTTGACATTCCAGTCCCCCTCATGCAGTTTACCCAGAGCCTCTTTTGCAGTTCGGACCATCCTCTTAGCCTGCCCATTAGATGCCGGGTGGAATGGGGCAGACGTTACATGGCGAATGCCATTGTTCGAAAGGAATTGGCTGAACTCTTGGGACATGAATTGGGGCCCGTTATAACTGACCAGAGTGTCCGGCAGTCCGTGTGTTGCGAACAGCCGGCGTAACGCATGGCTCATGGCCAGGGAAGTGGTCGTTTGCATCTGAATTACCTCTAGCCATTTTGACATAGAATCAACAATAATCAGGAACATGTGCCCTTGTATTGGGCCAGCAAAATCAATGTGGATTCTTGACCAGGGCTTACCTGTGGATTCCCACCTTTGCGGTGAAGCCTGTGGAGGCTCTGGTCTGTTTTGTTGGCATTCTGTGCACACTCGTACCCACTCTTCGACTTCTGTGTCTAGCCCAGGCCACCAAACATACCCTCTAGCTAGTGCCTTCATGTGCACCATGCCAGGGTGACCCTCATGTAAGGATTCCAAAACCTTTTTTTTGAGCTTGTCAGGAATCACCACTCTGTTCCCCCAGAGGATGCACCCTTTGGATTTGGAAATTGACAGCTCTTTTTGGCGGGCATTGTAAGGCTGGAATTCTGGCTCTAGGCCCCCTACCGGCCACCCCCTCCAAACCCAGTTCAACACTCTGGACAACACGCTGTCCTTAGTGGTTTGAGCCGCAACATTTCTGGACGATACAGGTGCTTGAGGGAGTTCTTCGATTGCCAAGACCTCACAGGCGGGGGCAGGGTCTTTGCCAATATCAGGCAGTGGGCACCGGCTGAGGGCATCCGCGTGTCCAATAGCTTTCCCAGGCCGGTGCTCCAAGTCAAAATCGTATGCCTGCAAAAAATCGCCCATCTAAGCATGCGAGGGGACATAATATTTGGCAATTGCTTATCGGGCGCAAAAATCCCCAGTAGCGGCTTGTGGTCAGTTACCAGCAAAAATCGCCTGCCAAAAATAAAATCATGGAACTTTTTGACAGCCGCTACTAATGCCAGACCCTCTTTGTCTGTCTGGGCATAGTTCCGCTCTGCCGCAGATAGAGATCTAGAATAAAAAGCGATAGGCGCTTCGCTCCCATCAGGCATCAGATGGCTCAAAACTGCGCCTACTCCAAAAGGTGAAGCGTCTGCAGCTAACACC
>NW_015173688.1:514998-517201 GCF_001447785.1 Gekko japonicus | reverse complement strand
CGCTGGTCAGGGTTGTTGTCATCTGGCAGTTGGCGTCCGGAGCAGGAAAACGCAGCTTGCTTCGGTTGTTGGGTGATGGACTTTTCTGCGCTGATCTGCAGACTCTGGCAAGGTGTCCATGCCGTCCGCACGCTCTGCAGTTGACGTCTCGGGCCCAACAGGAGTCGCGCTGGTGTTTCCTGCCACATCTGGAACACAATTTTCTCTCTGCAGGTTTCACAGGGGTCCGCTTGCCTCTTACCGCGTTGACGCCATCGTCCGCTTCATCGCTCTCGCTGTCACACTGGAAATTGACGTGTTGTTCAGCCAGTCACTGACGGACCTCCTTGGTTGACTTATCCGCTGCTCGGCTGCTACAGCTTCTTCATACGCCACAGCCCAGGTCAGGGTTGTGCGCGCAAACAACTTTTGCTGTAGCCTCTCGTCTCGTAGGCCACACACGAGACGGTCCCTGAGGGCCTCTTCAACGTTTGCGAAGTTGCACGGTGGTGCTTCCTTGCGAAGGGCCGCCACAAACTTCGCCTCATCCAACATGGCTTCTCTTGTTTTCTTATGTTCTTATGTGCCCATCTATGGCCTCCCTGAGGTTGCTGTCACCCGTCTGTCACCTGTGCCATAAGATAGGCTCGCCAGCTCTGAGTTGGCAATACCTTGGAGATTTTGGGGGTGGAGCCTGAGTGGTGGGTTTAGATTCAGAGGAATTAGCTGTGTTAGTCTGTTGCTGCAAAATAGTCCAAGAGTTCAAATAGCACCTTTAAGACTAACCTTTAAGACTAAGACTAACTGAGTGGTGGGTGTGACCTTATGACACACTTCTGGTGATGTCAGGGGGTGTGGCATATGCTAATGAGTTATGCTAATGAGTTCCCCTAGCTCTTTTGCTACGAAACGACCCCTGAATACTGTCATTGATGCCTTTCAGTGACAGGTATTTTTTTTGTTTACATTTCAGTTAGCTTTTAATTGATTGATTCACCTTAGTTAAGTTTACTAGCAGTCCTGAATCATCATTTTAAATTATGTTTTTATGATTTTTTTAATTTTGTCTCTGTTATAAGCTGGCTTGAGCTCCATTAGGAGGAAAGGCAGGTAAAGTGTTTAAAATAAATAAGTAAGAATATAGAAATAGCCCTGCTGGATCAGACCAGTGGCTTATATGGTCCAGTAACCTGTTTCACACAGAGACTAACCAGTTACCTTACAAGGTCAACAAGCCAAGACCTTCCCCTGATGTTGCCTCTTAGCACTGGAGATTTTCTGCCTCTGAAAAGGAATTTTCCCTTCAGCTACCATGGTTAGTAGTCATTGATAGACTTACCCTCCATGAATTTGTCTAAACCTCCTTTAAAGTCATCCATGGTAATGGCCATCACTACAACCACTAGAAGTGAACAATTTAATTACTTGTTGATTAAAGTATTTAATTTTGTCTGTCCTGAATCTCTCACCCATCAACTTCATTGAGTGTGCCTCCCCATATTTAGGTAAGGGAGAAAATGTTCTCTTTATCCACTTTCTCTACCCCATTCATCTCTCCCTTATTATAAAAGAGTTTTGGGTGCCAGAATTCTAAAATTGGCCCCTTTAGTGTTAGGCCGAAAAAACTGCCACTCGGAAGACACTGGCTGGG
Organism: Gekko japonicus; assembly: GCF_001447785.1. Lineage (NCBI taxonomy): Eukaryota > Metazoa > Chordata > Lepidosauria > Squamata > Gekkonidae > Gekko > Gekko japonicus. The sequence goes on along the minus strand of NW_015173688.1, from coordinate 515,571 downwards.
TTCATTGGCTGCTTTGTGCAGTCCCGGCCAGCATTCCAAGGTCATTTACATATGGAAGCTGATTGGACTACACTCCATTCCACTGCTGTGTGTGTGTGTGTGGGGGGGGGGGTTGTAAAGACAGACAGGCAGAAAAACGTTGGCTGATGGTTGCCAACTCCAGGTTCGAACTCCAGGACATAGGGTTGCCAACTCCAGGTTGGAAACTTCCAGGATATTTTAGGGATGAAGCCTGCTGAGGGTGGGATCTGAGGAGGAGGAGGAAGAGGGGGACCTCAGACAGATACAATGCCATGCTGCCCACACTCCAGACAAGCTGTTGCCAGTCTCCAGGTGACAGCTGGAGAGATCTTAAAGCTTTGGTGCTACTTCAAAGTTCCCCAGGAGCCCAAAACAGAGTAGTGTTTTGGAAAATCTTGAGGAATTGTTTGGTGCATTTACGATGGGGCTCCTGGGGAACTATTGTTGCCAATCTTGGCCCAGCAGCCATCAAACCATTCTCTTCAACCCCCTGCTGTGCAGCTGACTTTCCCCTAGGGTTGCCAATCTCCAGGTGGGACCTGGAGATCTCCC
>NW_015173688.1:467248-513946 GCF_001447785.1 Gekko japonicus | reverse complement strand
GCCGATGCCTCCGTCGCCTGGCTGGAGTGGCCGCGGGGGAGTCTGGAGTCGGGCGGCCGCTGGTGGGAGCCGCGGGTGCCCGGGCCGAGATTGGGGGGGCAAGGCGGGCGACAGAAGGCCGATGCCTCCGTCGCCCGGCCCTCTACAGAATCCACCCCCCAAACCTCCAGGTATTTCCCTCCTTAGAGCTGGCAACCCTACATTCCCCTCAGTGCCTGTTGGTAGGCAACTAAGCTTGGTCCTGTCACCTACTTTGGCCTTTGGGAGAAAACACATTGGGGCCAATCCTGATAGGGTTGCCAACTCCAGATGGGAAATTCCTGGAGGTTTGAGGGATGGAGCCTGAAGAGGGTGAGGTTTGAGGAGGGGTGGGACCTCAGACAGGTACACTGCCATAGACTCCACCCTCCAAACCAGTCAGTCTCACATAGGGAACCATTGTTGCCAATCTCCAGGTGAGGGCTGGAGAGCACTCAGTATTACAACTGCTCTGCAGAAGGGAGGGCAGAAGTCAGCTGAAGTCAAAGGGGCAGATAATGGTAGGTTGGTGGCTAGCTGGGAAGGAGATGGGGTTGCCAACTACATGCTGACAAATTCCTGGGGATTTGAGGGGTGGAGCCTGGAGAGGGTGGGGTTTGCAGAGGGGTGGGACCTCAGACAGGTAGAATGCCATAGACTCCACCCTCCAAACCAACCATTTTGTCCTGGGTAACAATTGTTGCCAATCTCCAGGTGAGGGCTACAGATTACTCACAATTACAACTGCTCTTCAGGTAGCAGAGATCAGTTCCTCTGGAGAAAACAGTGGACTCTGTCATTATACCCTGCTGAGGTCACCACAGCAAATTGACACTGTTTGCCCAAAGCCAGAGCACTGCCCCAGAGCCTCTTTCTAGATCCCGTTGTATTGCTTTCACAACGGGCTTTACTGCTAGTAATTTTATAAACCTCTATCACAGGGGTGTCGAGCTCATTTGTTATGAGGGCCAGATCTGGCATAAATGAGACCTTGTTGGGCCAGGCCATGTATGTCATAAAATGCAATGACAGGTAGCGGAGATATAAACTTTATAAAGGACATAAACACAAAGGGTGTTGTTGTTTTTTACTTAAAATAAAAAACATGCTTAAAACATTAGCACTCTTGCAATATTTTGTTTATTTAACAGTGTCTGATAACTTACACCTCTTGCTCTGAATTATTGCATCAAAATGTCTGTGCTGTTGAAATCTTGAGTATGCTGTTCAGGTGTGTATTTGTAAACTGCAAACCTACGATGACGCAGCAGCAGCAGAACTGGAAGAAGAAGCAGAAGACAGCTAGTTCCACTGTGGGCCTGATAGAAGCCCTCCAGGGGCCTGATACGGCTCCCGGGCCACATGTTTGACACCATTGCTCTATCATGATTCATTTCTCCCTTGACCCATCTTCTTAGTAAAACTGATACCTCATTTTTATCCCCAATAGAGGCCCAAAGCTGCATTCTACATCATTATCCCTTCCTCCATATTACCCTCACAACAAGCAATATGGGAAATATGCTGGGCTGAGAGACAGTGAGTGGCTCAGGGTCACCCAATGAGCTTTCATGGCAAAATGGAGATTTGAACCTGGGTCTCCAATACCCTAGTCTAATCAATATACCATGTTGGCTGATTGATAGAGGGGACGTATTTTTTTCTGTCAGATTTATGGTTGGTGTCATTTGGTTAGTTGCTGTCTGATGCTTAAGTTTTGTTGTTATGCTGAAATCATTTTGATATTTATTTTGTATTAATAGATTTTTTCATTGGGCTGGTGGTCAGTATTTTACTATTTAAGTATGACCGATTATATTGTACTTGATGCCGGTCTCACACACTTTGCTGGAGAGGCAGCATACTATTTCTAAAGACTTAAATGAAGGGTGGAATTCATTTGCCATACCTACTATGCAACTCAAGTTATTGTCTCCCAGAAGAAGAACCGAAGTCAGCCCTCAATTTTGTATTGATTTAATATAATATATTTATGCAGCCTTTATGTAGCCACCTTTAGCATACTATTTCAGTTTCAACATATATGTATGTATAACTGCATTTCCATTGGGGTCACGATTTAGCCAAAAATGTATCTCTTTTACATTATGATAGAAGTTATTCAAGCATGTTCTTAAATCTCTTATTGAAATAATGTCTGATTAAATCATGCCTTAAGGAGATAGTCCAGTCAATTCCCTAGATGTGCTATTAGGCATGAATAGTAATCCCATAAGTGGAACTGTTCCCTTGTGGGAGGAAGAAGGGGTCATCATCCAAAGAAAACTCCTACATGAGAGGCAGTGCACATGGGATATGCCAGAAAAGAAGTTATTGGTATTGTACCAAACCACGCCCTTAAAGTAGAAGGATCCTTAATAAAAAAGGGGGGAAGTAGTCATTTCTTGTCTTAGGTAGTCAAAATAAATGGGAGGTATTTCTCTTAAAAACACTAATTTTTATATTGTGCTGAACCTCAGGTGGCAAGATGTACCAGAATAATCTGCAAATTTAGTATTTTATTGCCTTTATTTGTTTATTTATTTATTTACTGTATTTATACCCTGCCTTTCTCTGCAATAGGGATCCAAAGCAGCCTATATAATTTTCCTTCCCTGCACTTTGTTCTTACAAGAACCCTGTGAGGTAAGTAAGGCTGAAAATGTGTTACCGCCACAAGCTTCTCCAGAAGAGTGGGATTTTGAATCTGGGTCTTCCAGATAGCCGTGTGTTTGCACATTGTATATTTTATTTATTTATTATTTGCATCCCGCGGGCGGGCTCAGGGTGGGTAACATCACTGAAATAAATACAATTTCAGTTTAAAACATTAAAACACAGTAAGACATTATAACAGTTAAAACAGTGGGTACAACTTGGAAGAGCATAAGTTGGCTATAAAATTCTGGCCTCTTGGTACAATGGGTTAAAGGCCAGTTGTTGGTGGTCAATAGATAGGTGACAGATGGGTGACAGCAACCTCAGGGAGGCCATAGATGGGCGCCCACTGCCTCAGCCAAAGGCCTGGCAGAACAGCTCCATCTTGCAGGCCCTGCAGAATTGAATAAGATCCCGCAGGGTCCTGGTCTCAATAGTCCAACCACTATACCAAACTGGCAAAAGCCCCACTAGAGTATCTAAATCAATTCTAAAAACAACAGGAGATCAATTCTAAAGCAATTCTAAAAACAACAAGCCAAGCAGGACTTAACAGCTATCGTCCTGCTGTTTCAATGTCTAAAATTAGGTTGCTTTGTGGAACCATTCATAGGGATACTAACAAAATTCACAGTATTACGAAAAGAGTACCTTTAGTTGAACCAATCATTGTTCATAACTTGGTATGCCAGTAGGCTTATCAGCTTGCTCCCTATGGTAGGGACCCCCTGGTTTTTCCCTGCTCTCGCAGAGGGATAAAATGGAGAGGGGATGACATTGTAGATATGACAATGTCATTTCTGGTTACTGTAGCCACCACACCATGGCCACAGTCTTTACCATAGAAAATTCTATGGTGTTTACCATAGAAAATTTATAGAGCATCACTGAATGCTTCCCCTTCTCCATGCCCAGCCTCCAAAGCTCTTATGATTGCCAGGGACAGGCCGGGCAACCCCACATGCCAGAAACTGTTCTGGATGACATACAATTAACAAAAGCAAATCAAAGGGTGAAGGTTAAAGATAATGACAGATTCACACAAACCACTGGGAATTGGTCAAGAGAGTCTATTCCACTGAAAGCTGAAGGGCTACACTCTGAAGAACAGGGGTTCAACCACACCATTCTAAAGACTTAAGGTCACTTCAGTTTTCTTCAGAGGGGGCATATTTGAGATGTGTAGCTGGATACAAGTCAGGATACTTAAACAAACAAAGGCCCTGGTCACACGGGCCGGTTAACACAAGGTCCCTCGAGTCTCCATGCTTCGGCTGTTAGCTGGCGATCACATGGTGATGCTGCAGCATGGCAAAGAAGCAGTGTGGTGCGATCACACAAGCATTTCGCATTTGTGCGCATGCGTAGTTCCACGGAGCAGCACTGCCTTCAGTTTCATGTTTGTGCACATGCACTTAAGAAAAACGTCTGGTTTGCAAAGGGACGTGGACGGGCGCCAGATGCCACGGGATACTAGTGCTCCCGCGACCAGACGCTCACCTGTGCCGCGCGTTTTCTGGATACTAGTGCACTTTCCTTGGTACTTTTTAACTCCGCATCTTCGGTGGGATGCAACAGGTTGGTTACAGGTGCACTACGCTTCCCAGATGTTGCGGTGTGATCACGCCCCAAAAATCCGCCTGACATTCATGCCTTTCGCACAGCAAATTCTCCATGTGACCGGGGCCAAAGTTCTTTATTATAATGTTGCAGTTGTAAACTAAGAGATCCTTCCTGCCCCATAAGCTCTCATGTATAAGGGTTGCCAGCTTCGTCTCAGGAAATTCCTGGAGATCTGTGGGTAGTGCCTGGAAAGGAGCCGTCAAAGTCAAAGACTCCCCCTAGGGATCACCATACAATTAAAAAGTCAAGTCAAACATCATATGAATGGAAGTCACATGACTTGCTCAACTCCTTGGCCCTTCAAGGTTTCTAGGGCACACAGAATTTGGTAGCCCCCTTCTCTTGGCAGGCCTGAGCTGCTGCTTTGTTTCTACCCCCAATGGCCTTCTTACCCACATTTCTCCATCATCTGCTGTAACAAGCAGGACTTTAGATTTGCTCTCCAACAGGATGGGGGAAAGGGGCTGGCAGTGAAAACACAGAGCAGAATGTGCAGAACCTGCACCTTTAAGCAAAGGCAAAGTACAGTTAAAGAAACAAATAAGGAATATCTCACAGATCTGATGATAGATAAAGAATGGAATCAAAGCCCCCCCCCCCCTTTAAGGAGAAGGAGTAAAGTCTGGGGCATTTTATGCTCAGACTCCGAGAGCAGAGCAGGTTAAAGATGGAGCTATATGTCTTCCTCAAAAGAAAACCCATAAGCTATCTACAAAGTCCTTGAAATCTGGAGAGACAATTAACATAGAGCTAATTTCATTGGGTTTCTGGAAAAACGTATTCTGCTTTGGAAACACACACACAAACACACACACAAACACACACACAGAGTCCTGTATTCCTATGATTTATGTAGCCGTGATTTACTCTTTTATTTTTTAGCTTTCCACATTGTGGAAGTTATAATAAAAATAAGAAAATTTTGTATGGAAAAATCATTACACGTAAGAAACGGTGCGTTTAAAACCTACGAATAGGTTATTATTACACTGTGTCTACTAACATACTACAGCATAATTTTCCTTTATTAACATCGCACATATGTCAGTCAGTCAGTCAACCTTTATTGGCATAGATAAAATATAGCATATATCACATTTTGAAATGCATGAATAGATAATGTCACTGTGATTTAATTGTCTGTGTCTGTCACCAACAAAATATTCCCCATTGTAAGCATTTTGCTTGGCTCTCCCATATTTTACCATTTCTCCATCCTATCCAAAAATATATACATCCATTTTACATAATCACTTTAAAACTGATTGTCATACCTGATGTTTATAATTTGATTTTTTCACTAATAAAGTTATGGCCCAATGAACACTGATGAGTTCTTCCCCACCAGTAAACTTTGTTTATTTTGGGACAGAGCTCACACCCCAGACTTCTTAGATGGTTTTGTAGTGCATTAGTAATGGATACCCACTTACAAAAGTGAAACCTTTAACCTGTGCTACTTGATACACCATGATGTCTCAACATGTTTAGGAATACAGGAATAAAACGCAATCTTAAGCAGAATTACATCCTCCTAAACCCATCAACTTTTACGGATTTATGGTGGAACTCTGTTAAATACTGCACTGTCAGGGAGCTGGAGTTTCTTACAATGTGGGCTTATAAAGTTAACTTCATGATGCCTGAACACTTTTGCAGAGAAAAAAGAGCCAGAATTATGTTTTGTGCTGAAAGCAGCCAGTTTAGAGTACCGATTTAAGAACAAAACTAATCTAATAGCAGCAGACACATGTATAATTTATTAATTTACAAAATGTATATGCCACCAGGGGTCATTTCGTAGAAAAAGAGCTAGGGGAACTCATTAGCATAACTCATTAGCATATGCCACACCCCCTGAAATCAGGGGCCCGGCGGTGGACCTGCAAGGCCACCGGGAGTGCGAGGAAGCCCCGCCAAGGCCCTCCCTGGCCCCAGGCAGGCAGGGGTGGGGAGAGGCGGGGAGGAAGCAACTTACCCTCCCTCTTCTCCTGCCTCCTCCTGGCTGAATGAGGGCTGGAAGCGGAGCGGCCGGAAGCAGGGGGCGGGGCTTCGTCATGTGCCCCACCCCCCTGCACCTCACCCAGGGGAACTGCGTTCCCCCGCGTTCCCCCCCGAAATGACCTCTGTATGCCACACCTTCAGAAACCTACTTGAAGAGGCTCATAAGGGGGGGGAACCAATAAAATAAAAAGGCAATCACCATGAAGTCATACTAAAACAAGCCCACTGAGCAGCCTACAATGATATCCAAAAACAGCTCTCAGGGTAGACATGGTCCACTGAAGTAGCTTGAAACAGTGGAACACTTCAATTAAAAGCCTGGGTAAAGAGTAACGTTTTGGTTTTGTATCTAAAGCACAGTAAAGTAGGAACCAGGTGAGTTGGGGAGGGAATTACAAAGGTGTGGTGCCACTACTGGAAAAACTCTGTCTCTGATTACTACCCAGTTCACCTCTGCAGGTTGGGAGCATAGAGAACAAGGTTTGAGAAGAGTGTAAAGATGAGATTACCACCCAATCCCTACAAAATGTGAGGGACCAGTTACATGAGTGGATGAAAGGGGAAAGTAAAACCTTTCCCTATACATGCTGTCCTCCCCCTGCAACAAACAAACAAACAAAACACTTAAGAAAACCAATTTGATCTACCCAGTTCAAGACTAGAACTAATCCACAGGTTAGGCTTGCCAAATGTGCCCGTGGGGCGGGTAACCCCCCACTTCGGAGCCCCTGATTCCCGCCCTGGCGGAATCGGGGCCCGGGGGGAACCCCGCCCCCGAAGCTGCGTCACCAGAGGTGACGCAGCCATGTTGCCGACGTTGGGGGCGTGGCTGAGCCCGACGAGCTCGGCCACGCCCCCAACGTTGGCAGCGTCTGACGTCACTTCCGGTGACGTTGCGGCGGCGTGCGCGCGCGCACACGGACTGCTCCCGGACGGGACGGAGCCTCCCCCGCCGGTGAGTGAAAACTATTTGGCAACCCTACCACAGCTACAGGGAGAGAAACAACAAGAAGAACTTAAAGCAGTTTACAGGGACAATGCAAGTAGGGGAATGGGTTTAGCTTTCCATCCTTTTCACACTGTGCTTTAACCTCTCCCCAACTGCACCAGGTTATGCTACCATCTAACCTTAACTACCTTAATTACCTGATTTTTTTTTTTGCTACAAACAGAAACCAAGTCAGAGAATCCCCACCCATGGTGGAAAACTGGCAACTCTGCCACAAGCACATATACTTTTATTTATTCACACCATTTGGATGACCTAATATGGAGATTAAAACATTTTATAATCTAATAGCAAAGTAACAATATCTTTGGATACTTAAATCTGGAGACTGGAGCTATGAATGGGCAAGCCAGATCTTTCTACAAACCTGAAAAGTGGCCCAGGTTTGCAGGAAAATATGAAATCTAAAAAATTACATTGGGCAGCTTAAAAATTCCAAAAATGATCAAAGGAGCACCTGTAGCTTTAAGCTACAGATTCCCTCATGGCTGTTGCTAGGCAACACAGTGTTCTAAGGCTTGGTTCTTTCAGTAAAAGGCAGGAGGAGGGGGCAGGGCCCTTTCCAGGCCTATTTTGGCCTTTGAAGGAGAACTCATTGTGCCCAAGCCTGGGCACAGGGTTTTCAGCTCCAGGTTGGAAACATTCCTGGATATTCTGTGGTGGAGCCTGAGGAGGGTGAGGATTGGGGAGGGAAGAGTTCTCAGCTGAATATAATGCCATTGAGTCCACCCTCCAAAACAGACATTTCCTCCAGGGGAACTAAGGTTGCTGCTAGGGTTGTCAGGTGCCTACTGTCTACCAGCAGGGGGCTCTTGGCTGCTGCCTGGGGTCTTCTGGTGCACGCGCAGAGCGTGCACACCATGATGATGTCACCCAGAAGTGACATCATTATGCTGGGCACCTTGTGAAGGTCACCATAGAGTTTTTAGCCAAACACTAGACCGTCCCCCACACTACGTGCTCAGTGCAATGGCATCACCTCTGGATAACGTCATCATGCCAGGCATGTTGGGTGCAGCAGAGCTCTTCAGGGGCAGGGCTCCCCCCTTCGACCAGCTGGCTGGTGGAGGATCAGGGCCCCCGAAATCAGGGAAACCCCCACCCCCATTGGGGGTATGGCAACCCTAGTTGCCACCTTCCTGGTGGGAGCTGGAGATCACCTGGAATTACAACTGCTTTCCAGATGATCAATTCCCCTGGAGAAAATGACTGCTTTGAAGAGTGGTACTGAGGTTACTTCTCTCCCCAAACCTCACCCTCCCAAGGCTGCACCCCCAAATCTCCAGGGATATCCCAACCTTGATCTGGCACCCCTAAGGGAAGTTTGGAGATCTATTGTGATTCCAGGAGATTTCCAGCTCCTATATGGAGTTTGGCAACCCTAGAAGGAGAAAAGGAAGCAGGAAAAGGGGAGAGACTAAGGGGACTTTCAGGAAAGGGGGAAAGGAAGTAGTGAGAGAGGGGGAAGTGAGATGCCTCATGCAAGTACTTGAGGGTTCCCACTTGTCATCATCTAATGGCCAAGTAGTAACCACACACCCCTCTTTCCTTTTCCAGTTTTTGGCAGAACTTGACAAGCAAAGTAACAACACAATGCAGTGGAAATCTACAGCAAAAACAGTTTTTTTCACCTACTTCTACTTCCTGCAGTGGGATCGGCTGAAAATCTGGCACTGCCATGCATTTTGATTGTTGGCAAGAAAGTTTGACAGACTGAAAGTGCTGTGCAATGTGCAAGTAAAAACGAAGTGCAGTAACAACTTTCTGCTTAACCAGTTTTGCCTTGATAGTCCAATCCTCTTTTTATAAGTTAAAAAAGCCATATGTAGACATGTTGCATTACATATGAAGAGCTTCCTGGAAACAAATAAGCCAGACAACCCCCTATACACTTTATTATTCAGAGTATATTAAAGTGCACATTTTTTGATATCACATGACTCTTAGTTCCTGCAAATATTATTATTTTTAAAAAACTAAGCTTTTACCACCCTATTTAAATTATTATTAGCATTATTTTTTTTCAAGGAAATTACATCTTTAATGGAAATTAATCTCCCAGGTCTCTTGAAATAAACCATCTGACACTTCCTGTGGGCATGATAGAGTACATATTTTCAGAAGGCCTGCACAGCCAATTTCTGTGCAGCATTCAACAATTTATAATATAAAATCTTAATGTAAAGATTTCCCATACGTCTAATTTGGCACAAGTTTGCTTTCCAGAGGCATATTCATTGCAGAGGGTCTAGAACAAAGCTACTACCTGGGGATCATGGGAGAACTGCAAAAGGCCATAAAATCTCATGCAAATTCACAGCAAAGGTAATGTTTAAAGAAAAACTCTTAATTTGAGGCATAGTAAAGTATCATAATGGTACTAAACAGGGTCAACTATATAAAAACCACAGCCAGAGTATAAAATATTTACAGTTTAAATTTTAAAAGATATCCATCTGTAATTTGAACTCTGTAATGGACTTACATAAACTTTCTTTATTAATTAATGCAATTCTGTCCTATATAACTCATGATTCTTCAGCCTAAATGCAGCATTCCAGCCACATATGCACCTCAGCATGAGTTAAATAAACTACCTGGGGTGTGTGTGTGTTGGAGGAACACTAAGAGGTGTGTCCCCATTCTTGGCCCTGGTCCCATTTCCCAGTACACTGATGTCCTGGTGTATTACTAATCACAAAACCAGGCCAGTTAGCCTATTCTAGGCATGAAAGCTATACTTTCACATGAGAATAAACTGTACAATTGTTACTTGCAAGAATGAAAGGCAGAAAATGCTTCTTTTAAACAGTAGAAGGTTTCTTCAAGGGGAACAGAGAGGAGCACAGATTCTGACAAAATAACTGTATGTGGACAGTAAGGCAACCAAAAAGAATATCTGAGAAGTGGACGGCAAACATACTAAGACAAACAGCTAGCATTTCTTCAAATATATACCAGGATCAGGAAACCAGCTAAGTAAGGAGCTGGGCCTTTGAATGACAAAGGAATAAAAGGATTGCTTAAGGGAGTTGAGTAGATGGCAGGAAAACTGAATGTTTGTCTGTTTGTTTGTTTACTGTGAAAAATGGGGGTCACATCCCCATGCCAGAGCAGCTGTTTTGAGGAAAGGTTTGAAGAACTGAGTCAAATTGAGGTGACAAGAGATTTTTCTAGGACTAGTAGGCACACCAAAAATAAGATACATCTGCAGGTCCAGATAGCAAACACCTGAGGGATCTTAAATAACTCAAAAGTAGGGTTGCCAAATCAAAACTCCCTACCGGCGGGGGATCGTCTTGCCAGTCCGGGAGCCGCTCTGGGATGTGCGTGCGCGCGCCGCCAGGACATCACCGGAAGTGACGTCACACGCTGGGCGGGGCCACGCCATTTGAGGGGAAAACTCTTTGTTTTCCCCTCAAATGGCGTGGTCCCGCCCCCAGCGTGCGACGTCAATTCCGCCCTACCGGGGGGGTTGGCAGCCCTACTCAAAAGTGAAATTATTGATCTACTAACAGACATGTGTAACTTGTGCCAGATGACCGGAAAGTAGTAAATGTCACCTGGGTTTTCAAAAAGGAGTCCAGGGCGGTTCCAGGTAATTACAGACTAGTTAGCTTAACAAGTATTCGAGGTAAATTAATAGAGATGGTTATTAAAGACAGAGCTACTAAGCACATTGAGGAACAAGCCTGCTGAGGGAAAATCAGAATGGCTTTTTCAAAAGGAGATCTTGCCAGCCTCACCAACCTTTTGGAGATCTTTGTGCTTAGTATCTCTGTCTTTAATAACCATCTCTATTGATTTACCTCGAATACATGTTAAGCTAACTAGTCTGTAATTACCTGGTACTGCCCTGGACTCCTTTTTGAAAACCCAGGTGACATTTACTACTTTCCAGTCATCTGGCACAAGTTACACATGTATGTTAGTATATCAATAATTTCACTTTTGAGTTATTTAAGATCCCTCAGGTGTGACCTGGAAATATCCCAGCATTACAACTGAACTCCAGACAACAGAGATCTGTCCCCCTGGATAAAATGGCTACTTTGGGGAGTGGACTCTATGGCATTATATTCAGCTGAGAACTCTCCCCTTCCCAAACCCCACCATCCTCAGACTTCACCACAAAATCTCCAGAATTTTTTCCAATCTGGAGCTGAAAACTCTATGCCTGGCCTGGCCACAATAAGTCCTTCCTCAAAGGCCAAAATAGGCCTGGAAAGGGCCTCTCCCCCTCCCCCTGCCTTTTACTGAATAAGCTGGCAACAGGTTGCCTAGCAACAGCCACTGAGGGAATCTGTAGCTTAAAGCTACAGGCACTCTTTTTATCATTTTTTGATTTTTTAAACTGCTCAGTGTATGTGTATGTGTGTGTAAGATCTCACATTTTTTCTGCAAACATGCACCCCTTTTGAGGTTCAATAGGCTAACAGAGGTGTAACTCTGTTTAGGATTTCACTGTGAATACATCACTAATTTCCTCTCTTTATTTCATTGTTTTATTACTTCCACCATGAAACTCAGCATATAGAATTGCCCCCCAATCCGGAATAAAGAGACAGACAACAGTGTTGGGTACTACTGGGCCACTTTTATTAACTAACACAAGCATAAGAACATAAGAACATAAGAGATGCCAATGTTGGATCAGGCCAAAGGCCCACCCAGTCCAACACTCTGTATCACACAGTGGCCAGAAATACCAGTGCCATCAGGAGGCCCACCAGTGGGGCCAGGACATTACACTTCCTGTGGCAGTGAATTCCATGTGTTAATCACTCTTTGGGTGAAGAAGTACTTCCTTTTATCCGTTCTAACCCGACCGCTCAGCAATTTCATGGAGTGCCCACGAGTTCTTGTATTGTGAGAAAGGGAGAAAAGTACCTCTTTCTTTACCTGCTCTTTCCCATGCATAATCTTATAAACCTCAATCATCAAACCTCAGTCGTCATTTCTCCAAGCTAAAGAGCCCTAAGCGCCTTAACCTTTCCTCATAGGGAAAGTGTTCCAACCCTTTTATCATTCGAGTTGCCGTTTTCTGCACTTTTTCCAAACCTATAATATCCTTTTTAAGGTGTGGTGACCAGAATTGCATACAGTATTCGAAATGAGGTCGCACCATTGATTTATATAGGGGCATTATGATATTGGCTGATCTGTTTTCAGTACCCTTCCTAATAATCCCCAGCATAGCATTGGCCTTCTTTATTGCAGTCACACACCGTCTCGACATTTTCAGTGAGTTATCTACTACAACTCCAAGATCTCTCTCTTGATCAGTCTCTGCCAGTTCAAACCCCTTCAACATGTATTTATATTTAGGATTTTTGGCTCCAATGTGCATCACCTTGCACTTGGCCACATTGAACCCCATTTGCCATGTTGACGCCCACCTGCCCATCTTTGACTGCCCTTTGGAGTGCCTCACAATCCTCACTGGTTTTCACCACCCTGAACAACTTCATATCATCCGCAAATTTAGCCACTTCACTGCTTACTCCCAACTCCAAATCATTAATGAACAAGTTAAAAAGCAGTGGACGAAGTACTGATCCCTGCGGTACCCCACTGCTTACCCCCCTCCACTGAGAGAACTGCCATAATGACATCAACTGTCCAAAAAGGGGCAAACAGATGTGGCATGGTCAAGGCCAGGGGTATGCAAACCCCTCCCTCACCAATTGATCTTAGGGCGAGCCACCTAGCCCCGGCAGCAAGCCAAGGGTATGACTTGCTTCCGGTCAGTAGGCCAGTGTAATTGCAGGAAAAAACCCAACCCCTGAACCACAAGGCTCAAAAGGAGGAGAATCTCTGCAATCCTTAGGCAATCTGTTTTTCCCGCCCCGAGTCGCATGGCCCAAAGGCTGTACTTACAAGACCCCTATGCCCCGAAGTGTGGTTATAAACCGGTGCTCACCGTGCTGCAATCTGTATATGAATAACACTCTGCCAACTAAACTGACCAACCTATTTAAACCCGGCCACACCCAAAACATAACACCAGCACCAGTTACAGTGCAAGGTAGGCAAAAACACTCCCCCCCCCCAGAGCCAATACAGAAGGGAGTGAAAAATTCCTACCTGGCCTCCAAACAGATGACCGGCAAAACCTGCACTGCAAAGAAGGTGGGAGGGTGGGCCGAGCACGAGGGGCAGAATGAGGGAGAGAGGCAGGGGCCGGCTTAGGAAACTTCCACCCCCGCCCCCCCAAGAAGCACCCCGATGCAGCCTTGCTGCGTCATGCTGCCTCAATTCTACTGGGAGGCAAACGCGGCCCACCAGCAGCACGGGCGTGCCGGCTGCTGGTAAGCCAAATTTCCTCAGATATTTCCAATAAGTCACTGATCAGAACCAGATTACTTGCCTTCCAACCATGCCCAAGATCTCTTCTAGAGTAAGCTGGAAATTAGAATGTTGAAAACCATGTCATTTGTCAAAAATAAACCCAAATTTGTCTTAAATCTCAGAATTACAGCTGTCAGAAGGTCAAACACAATCCTGATACAAATTTATTAGCATCTCATCTTAATCTGGCTACATTCTTTAGCTAATTTGCCCCAAGACCCATTCAGGGGAGAGGTAGCAGGATATAAATTTTATAAATAATAAACTTCTGCACAGTCTTAAATAACATAATTACCTTCATACTAGAAGAACTGTAACATGGTATTATATGGCATTCATCTACCACATTTGTATCTGCCTTTCCTCCAAGAAGCTCATAACAATGGACACTACACAGGTTTAGGTCAAACTGAGGGACTCTAGCATCGATAGATGCCTTTTGTTTCTTATTAAGGCCCCTTTTAACCAAATGGTTGTAAGGGTGAGGTGTACTCCACAAGGACATCTCACCGAGCCTATTAGAACAAACAGGAGGGTCAAACAAGGTTGTCTTCTTGCACCCCTCCTTTTCAATTTCTTTATTAATGACCTGGTAACATTTATCAACAAGCCTGAGCATCATGCCCCAACGATTGGCAGCAGACATATAGGGGTCCTTTTATATGCAGATGATGCTGTTTTACTCTCAAGGACCCCAGTAGGCCTCAGAAGAGCCATGAGTTCCTTTACCCAGTACTACTGCGAGAACAAATTAGAAGCTAATTTTTCAAAAACAAAAGTAATGGTGTTCATGAAAAACAAAACTCCAAAAATATTTTACTGGTTTCTTGATGCCAGTCCTATAGAACAAGTCTTATGTTTTAAATATCTAGGGGTCTTCTTTCAGGCCAACGGCTTGAGAATGGTTAATATAAATTCCGTTGTTTCTGATGCTAAAAGGAGCTCAGGGGCAATCCAAAATTTCTACTGGCACAAGGGGGGCAAAAGCGTGGTAGCAAGCTTTAAGAGTATGTGTGGCTAAATCCCTGGCCCAGCTTACCTATGGAGCTCCAATTAATATTACTTCAAACACCAGGAAATTGGACATGGTTCAATCTAAATTTTTGAGAACAATTTTATGATGTCCCTAATGCCTGCACGCATCTGGAATCGGGTATGATAACGGTGGAGGTGAGGCTATGGTTAGCAGTGATTCTGTATTGGTTAAAATTGGTATTCTTTCCAAGGGGATTGACAAGGTTAATATTTCTATATTCTTCTGCTCCTCCGTGGATAAGGGCACTGGAAAATAAATTACCTTTCTGTGGGTTTTCCAAGCAATTTCTGTGCTGTCTGAATTATAATAAAGACAAGGCTTTGGTCAAACAGAGGGTTAATGATACTGCAAAGCAATACGATTTGAATAGAATACTATGGAACCTACTATGAGGGCAACCCCTATGCCTTACCTTTCCCACCTATTAAATCAAAAGTATAGGAGAGTGTTCACACTAATACACTGTGACTCACCTCCCTCAGCTGTCTTTGAAGGAAAGTATAAAAAGATTCCCTATGAAAAAGGATTTGCTCCTGCTGTGATGAAGGCATAGAATCACTAGATCACGTCCTGTTTGACTGCAAGGTGTATAACAATTTCTGTGAATCCCTTCCTCTGCCTATGTCATTACCTTTAAACAGCAGACAGAAATCGTGCCTTCTGAGGAGCTTTCTTTCAGATAGGCACCATAACCTTACTTACCAGGTGGCTAGATTTAGCTGGCTTCCTGCATGACATTGGAAAACTGTAATAGCTCATGTAGTGGATTGTTGAGATTTCAAACTTTTTAGTAGACAGTATTCTACCGTATTTTGAATGATTTTATCATGAGGCATTGCTCAACTTGTATTGTGAATGATTTTATTATTGCTGTATTGCCCCAATGAGGCATTTTATTGTCTGTGATTTATGTTCTGGTCATTGACCGTGAATAAAACCTTCTGGTTCTGGTTCACAGGTTTAGGTATCTTAAAAGTTAACTCTGGGTAGAAAACTTTGCATCATAATATGTATCATCACACTTCCATTTCAAACTCACCCTCCATACTGAACAAAGCAAGAGGTAGCATAACATCCTAACTAGTCTAACTTTATTAGCTATGTCCAGTAACAGCTACCTACCTGAGAACTGGTAAGTACTCTTATATGTGACAAAATTGTGACTGCACAAAAGTATATGGGCATGTGTGTGATTGTGTGCCAGAGATTACATAATCATGCAAGGTCTGCTTGAGGAGGTCTGTCTCCATTTAAATGCCCTTTATTTTTGACCTTTTAATTTGTTGATCCCAGGAATAAAAAGGGGTGGGGGGGGGGGGGGGGTTGCAAAGGCAAGTGAAAGAATGACAGAAAATGTCCTGCTCCTCAGAGGGGAAAAGCCTTTATAATTAATGTTGGATAAACAAAAGTCCTTATCTGTAAACACTTTTAATTAGAAATCGGCTAGAATGAAAGCTCCATGGCCACCTCACCCAAAAGGATTAGCATCAATTCAAGAGTTGCCTGATCAGCAAACAAGAGGCCTTTAGTATCCTAAATTCCTCAGCTCTGGGACCCTGATTAGTTTCCACTGCAAGGCATTGTGCTAGTAAAGCCCTTCTCCTGGAGCTCAATAGAGGATCAATATTTGCCTGTTCTCAGACAGAGAGGAGGGAAAAGAAAGAAGCCCCTTGACACAAGAAGCATCTGTATTTGAACAGCTACCTGTTAACACATAGTAGACTTTCGCCAAATAGACCTTAACATGGACAGATCAAAACAGAACCAAAGTCACCTAGCACCAGACTTATTCCAGTGTTTATTTAGCAGTATTCATACCACAGATACTAAACTGGAGAGGGTATAGAGTTAAGAGGAAGACATATATTGGCTGATTACACACAATAGACATTATTAGAGAGACATTACCATATGAAGCATCAATTTATTTATTTATTTTAAATCACAGAGTGGCACCATGTCTCCTGGCTGAAATTACCATAAATAAACTTCATATAAAATTTAATTTGAGTTGTTTTTTCAGAGACAGACACTTTGTTCAATATTGTGGTATTCTTGGTCCACACTTTTACATTATGGCCGGGTCAGGGATGATATAATAGATAACTGGTGATGGTCATGACTGCTTGACACATCAGTATAACTGGCGAGATAGGATATGGTGTCATTGGCAGGGAAATCATGTAAATTATGTTGCCCAAGTATCTATACACTGAAGGCAGGTATGCCAGCCTTCAGGTGGGACGTGGAGCTTCCCCATAATTATTGGGGACTAAAACCCCAAGAGAAGGAGATCTTTTCACTGTTATATGTTAGTACCATTAGTTTTATTATCACAATATACTTGTTGAGTTCTTGCTTATAACAATTCGCTTCTTATATATTATTTTATTAGTTGTTATGAGAGAAGTATATGATCATCTTCTTATTCTTTGCTTCAAAAGGCCATTTTCCAAGTCCTTCTGCCTTTTCTTCGGCGTTCTGTGTCTAAAATCGTATACCACTCTGGCAAGTCCTGCACCCTTTTCTGCCGCAGAATCCTCTTCCATTCCCAAGGTAGCAGAGTCACTCGACTTCGGTTCTCCCTCTTTAGACTCATCATCTGTCCCCAGCTGACGTTTCAAAAATTCTTTAGCTTTAAAAGTGGAGTCTATCTTCTCCCTTCTATCGTTGATCTTAAAGATGACACATTCCAGAACCGCCCATCTATATGATATTCCATTAGTTTGAAGAAAAGAAATTAATTCCTTGTAATTTTTTCTCTTTTGTCTAATTTCAAATGGAATGTCCTTTAAAGCTTTAATGGTTACATTTACCATTTTCAGTGGAGTTGCTGATGTTGCTTTTAAAATGGCATCTCTGGTTTGTCTTCTTGAAAACTTCACCACTATTTCTCCAGGTACGCTATTTTTTTAATATAGTTGGAGTAAGCCCTATAGGCTGTCTCCATTTCGTTTACCAGTTCATCAGCTGTTAAGCCTACTACTGGGGCGATGATCTCACTAAGAACCCCCTTCAAGTCTTCCCGATCCATTTCAGGAACCCCCTGAAACCTGAGAATCATGTTAGCCTTTTCCATCTGAAGCTGCAAAACTCGATTCTCTTGGCAATTCTGCTTCATTTCCACCTCTCCCATCCTTTTCTTCAACTTCTTACTTGTGGTGTCAATCTCTTTAATTTTCTCGTTTGCCTGCTCCACTTTTTTCTCCGTCTCGTTCAGCTGAAGCTGCTGTGCCGCAAAGTTTTTATTCATCACAGTCAATTGCTGGCTAATACCATTGAGTTGTTCCATCACCGGCTTGAACATATCTGCCAGGAGTTTGAGGACATCTGCTCCCTCTTCCGGTCTCAGACTCTGCCTGCCTAGCTTCATTTTAAACTTTCTCTGCTGGGCCGCCATCTTTCCTGTTTTGTTTACAGTTTCTGCCACTTCCCCACAACTCGGAAAACTCGCCAAACGACTTCACAATTCAGATAAGTCTCTCAGAACACTTTTGGTTTACTTCCTCCCCTCTCCCCCTTCATATCTTAACCGCTCATTCGCAAAAGAGGCGTCCCTCTTTGCAATCTCTTTTTCCAAATGCGGGGGGGATCGCTTTTCAAACTACTCTGTTTTTATTCAGAACTCACGTTCATTGTTGGCCAGTTTATCTGACCACGCTTGGTTATACGCCATTCTACTCGATCTCCGGCGCTTGTTCTGGTCAGTCTAGCTTATGCCCGAAGGCAGCTCAGTGACTGGACCATCAGGGTGGAGGGGAGCCTCAATTCTCTGGCATTATGCCATCGAAGAGGCTACCCCTCAAAAGCCCCCTGACCTGGAGCCTATCACAAAGGCTCCGCGGGGATGTCACTTGAGGTGGCACCCCTCCAGGCCACTGGTGTGCGAGTTGCCCTCCTCTGTTGTGAGGAGAGCATCCGCCATCGCTGTTCCATCGACCGGAAGTCGCAACCCTATGTCCTTTCCAGGCAACCATCAGCCTACCTTTATCTGTCTGTCTGTCTTCAGGTTTACATCTCTTCCCCCCCACCCTGCACCCTCTACCTAGGGAAAGGGCAGTCTTTCCCTGCAATGGGAACCAAAGAAAAAGAGAAGAAGAAGAGATTGGATTTATACCCCACCCTTCACTACCCAAAGGTGTCTCAGAGCGGTTTACAAACTCCTTTCCCTTCCCCTCCCCACAACAGACACCCTGTGAGGTAGGTGAGGCTGAGAGAGCTCTTGACAGAAACTGCTCTTTTTCAAGAACAGCTGTTATCAAAACTACGGCTTGCCCAAGGTCATCCAGCCAGGTGCAAGTGGAGGAGTGGGGAATCAAACCCGGTTCTCCCAGATTAGAGTCCGTGCACTTAACCACTACACCAAACTGGCTCTCTGAGCAGCTGACATCATTCTCCTCTTCCCTGTATGATCCACACAACAACCCTTTGAGGTATGTTAGGTTGAAAGTCTATGAATGGTCCATAATCCCCTAGGCAGCTTTTATAACATGAACCTTGGACCTGCACACCATCCTCTGAAGCACTATCAGATATATATCAGTGGCAGTAATAGGGTGACTGCTGGCACCTTTTTCCTATCATTTCCTATCAACTACAAAGACAGAAACAAAAGAAAACATTAATCAACATGACAATCAGCAGAGCCCAATTCTGACAGGAGGGGCTCTGTCGGGCTTCTCCTGCTGGCCCACTTCAGCAGGCCAGCTGGAGAAGCCCTGGAGAGACATTTGAATGTCTCCCCCTGAGCTCCCGCAGCCTTTCCAGATCGCCTGCCTCGGTGTGCGAGCTGGGATGGGCGCGGGGTGGGCTGGCAGCAATGAGCACGCCGGCAGTGGAGATACCCCATGCCACCCTCTCCTTCCGGAGGCCTCCCAGCAGCCTCAGGACCAGAGGGAGCAACCAGGCCATGCGGAAGCCAAACCGGCTGTCCTCCTGGCTCCCTGCTGGAGCATCCATCCCGGCAGACGGCTTCTTGGAGAGTGAGGGCGAGAGGCTCGCCGGCAGGTCTGTGGGCGGGACTGACGCAGCAGTAGAACGCAAGGCAGCCAATCTATAAGACCCAGGGTGAGTGTCAGATGAGTGGTCAAACTGATTTTGCTGTGCATCGAATCTTGCCACCCCGAGTTGCTTTTATTATAAGGGGAGAGACTACATGTGCAAGTACATACACATACACACACATATTCATGACCGAGGAAACAAATCCCAGGCATTACAAAAATTATGTAACTTGGACTGCACCATTAAATTCCATAGATTTAGTTTTGCTAACAATAGTGGTAAGAAGAAAACTCAAAACTCAAAAGGAAATAGTAAGTACTGGGAGCATGAAAGGAAAAGAGAAAGGGGAGAGGAGAAAAGATGCTGTCAGTCTGGATCAGAATGTTAAATGAATGCAAAAGCTCAGAACTTAATCGAGACTTCCAAATATAAAATATGAATGTGAAATCATGAATATTAATATGCAGAAGGTCAAGGATGCTACGGGGGAGGGGCATAATTCCAGCCAACCAGAATTACTTTGCTAATTCAATTTCCATTAAATTTTTAAAGTTGCCAGTCAGGTTTGATTTTGCACAAATGCCAGAGGATCACCAGCATCCCCCAACAACATGCTGACATCACTTTTGGGTGCACGCAGGGATCTTTTTGTAGCAGGAGCTCCTTTGTATATTAGGCAACACACCCCTAATGTAGCCAATCCTCCAAGAGCTTACAGAGCTTATAGGGGCTACTGTAAACTCTTGGAGGATTGGCTACATTAGGGGTGTGTCGCCTAATATGCAAAGGAACTCCTGCTACAAAAAGAGCCCTGGGTGCACATATCAGGATGCTGCCGATGCCCCCCCCCCCAATTTCCTACCCCTTTTACCCAGTGCTGGCCAGCTGAATAGTAACAGGAAATCCCCTGCCAACAGAGGGGGGTATGGCTGTCCTTAAAAAGTAATACATATGGTTTGTGATCTTACTGACTGAATAAACAGATCCTGGTTTAATCTGCTTGTCCAACATTATTAGGGATTATCATGATATTCATGGCATGATTCTGCATTTCAAATTTCAAAATTTGTGGTGGGTAGTTGTGCTTTTACTATAGTTTGTAAAAATCTTGAACTGTATAAAAGGCAGTGTATACATATGTTACATAAATGCATATGTAAAAATAATTTCATCATAAGAAGAACTCCATATGGATTTGACCCTTTGGAGAAACGAAGTCCAGATAGACTGAAGGATTTCTTCAAACAAATGCCACTTTCTTAAGTTGCTTGCATCAACTCAGTAGTCATTTTCCATTCTGGAATTTTATTGGTAAGAGCATAAGAAGAACCCTGCGGATCGGACCAGTGGTCCATTTAGGCGGCATACTGTTTCACGCAGGCACTAACCTGTTACTCTGGAAGGTCAACAGACAGGACATACAGGCCAAGGCCTGTTTTTGCCTCCAAGCCTTGGCATTTAGAAGTTTACTACCTCAGCATGTGGAGGTTTACAAAGTAATCCAAGCAGTTGCCTTCCACTATTTCACAGATTAAAACTGGGATGTTTTTATTGAAACATTAAGAATTACAGGCCAGGTTTCCCAGTCACACAGTGATGAAGCTCTTTAACATCTGCACTATGCTGTGTGTGAATGAAATAGCCAAACTTGCACAGTTTTAAAAGGTAAGAAGGTATTTTGTTGTTGTTGTACTATTGTCTGTTATTTTCTACAGTTCAAAATAAGACTCATTGACATGAAATGGCAGAATGCTCATCAATGTTCCTGCAAATGTATTTACATGCATGTGTATTACAGACTCAAATCATGGGTCAGGATCTGTACCCTGAAGATTGAGAATATTAGCAATGCATGCTGTCAATATTTTAGCAAGATATTCCCAAAAGAGAGAGGCAAATAGAGACAAAACAGTGACAGTGATTAACCAAATATACCAGAAAACTCTGATAAAGGACAATATGGGAGAGACTGGGGAAGATGGAAGAATTAAACATCATTTGATCAAAAGATCTAAAAGCTGGAATGGTGTAGGTGTGCCATCTCCAACAGTGGAGGTTAGCATGACTGGCCAGCTCTGTGCATTTGCAACAGCTCTCATTCAACAGGTTTGCAGTTAGTTTTACTCTCCATCTACTTTCAAAAGTCAAGAAATTAAATACGTTCAATAAGCTTTTTCATTTGTTCACTTTATTTCATTCTCTATATCCAGCCTGTATAGCAAGCAGCCTTTGGGATAAGATGGAATGCTTATATTAAATACATTTCAGAAGTTATACTGGATTTTTTTCTTTTCTCGTAGTGCAGAACTCCCTAGAACATTTAGATGTTGCCTGCAGCAGTGCAAGGAATATGAAGTGAGCTGCCAATACTGTTAACAAGGGGCTCATACAACAGTTTCTTTTTCAGCCGGGGATAATTCCTCTGGACCCAAAGCAAGCCTGATGCGGATGGGAAAGAAGAAGGTCTGGAGAATGCATTTTCTTGTTTGTCTGTTTAATCATTTCACAAAACAACATACAGGGGAAAAGGCAACATAAGTGGCAAATTCATGTTAACTTCATGTACTTTTTCCAGTGAATATAGTGTATATCGAGAAAGAGTAATGTTGATCCTATCTCATTGGATTTAATAAAACACAACATATGCAAGTTCTTTGAATTGCACCTAATTAATAATCCAGAAATAAATTCAGTTTCTATCCATGAAATTTAGCCCCAAGTAATAGTGGTTCAAACTGCAACCTAGACAGTGAGAGAGGTGAAGTGTGCAAGCACTGCAGTTTGAAAAGAAACAAAGTAATGGCATTAAGTGTCCAATAGAAAGAAGTGTTTTGGAAGATGCCTTGTTTCCAGTGTTCTTTTTAGAATTATGTCCAAATTCCAGCTCAGATACATAGACAGACAGACAGGAACTGGGATTTGGACATCCCACACCATGTGCCCCAAAGCATAGAAAAAAGCTGAAATACACAGGTGTCTTTTCTTGGACATGGGTTTTTTTGTGTGAGAGAGAGAGGGAGGGAGGAAGGGAGAGAGATGAAAATATGCAGTTATGTGCACCTTGCTAACTGCCTCAAAAAAAAAGCCCCAAACTGGAAAGGTACAATGAGAGCACAATGGATTGATCAGACTTCCAGCAATGCGGGGTGAGACCGCTGACACCAGGGCCCTTTCCACTTTTAATCCATGTTCACCGTGGTGTTCTTCAAGCAATTCTGCACTAAAATTGAATTCAACCTTCTTTTTAATCTAGTCCCCCTCCCATTCTGCACTAAAATTGAGTTCAACCTTTTTATTCCAGGTTTTCCACCCAATCTGCATTATATTACCTCCCTACAGTGGTCAGCCTGGTTTCAGCTTGCTGTTGCCCCAGACTATTTGGATGCTGTTTTGCTGTGGACTTAAATTGCCTCAACTTGAACACTGAGGGTGATTTCTCACGAGAGCTGCCTCGCAGCACAGCGCCGTTTGCCTCGACACAAAGTGTCAATTTCACACCCGAAGCTCCGGGGCTGCATTTGACTCGGGGCTTCGCCCGATTTCCTTCGCAGTTTCACGATCCTCAAAAACCAGGATCACGAAACTGCGGAGGAAATCGGGCGAAGCACCGAGTCAAAATGCAGCCCCGGAGCTTCGGGTGTGAAATTGACACGTTTGTGTCGAGGCAAACGGCGCTGTGCTGCGAGGCAGCTCTCGTGAGAAATCACCCTGAGCAAATACAGAGTGGCAGGCAAATGCAGAAAGGACCCAGGAAAGACTGGACTATCCTTGGTGTCAAATAACTCCAACTCAAAGACTAGTGAGAACAGGGTCTTGGGGACGGGAGACAGATGTTGCTGTCTGATCATACATTTTAAATCCAGAAGGGAACAGCAACAACACCAGATCAAGCAGCTCATCTGATTGCAGCCATAGTTAGTATCATCCTTATTATCACCTGAGCTGTTCGAATGTCAGAGAAGCTGGGCTAGGAGGAACGTGCAGGTCAGGTGCTGTAGTGGCTGGCTGGCAGCTAATTAATCTTTTTTTCAAAATACATGGGTATGGGGCATTGTGCCTGTCGCTGCTACTGTTTATAACCTCTATCTGTTGTTGGGCGGCCAGTCTGACTCTATACCAGAAGATCTAGACTGAGCATTGCAGGCTGTGGCTGGTTGGCTTAGACTGAGTCGATTGAAATTGAATCCAATGAAGACGGAGGTCCTGTCCCTAAGTCAAAATGGTCCGGGGGTAGGGATCCCACTCCTGACCTTCAATGGGGTGCCGTTGGTGCCAGAGCCAGAGGTTAGGCATTTGGGAGTGCTCTTTGATGCCTCCTTAACAATGGAGGCCCAAGTAGCAGCCACTGCCAGATCAGCTTTTTATCATCTTTGGCTGGTTAGGCAGTTGGTTCCTTTCCTCGAACGTAATGACTTGGCAACAGTGATCCATGCAATGGTCACCTCAAGACTTGGATTACTGTAATGCTCTCTACATGGGGCTGCCCTTGTCTGAAATTCGGAAGCTGCAGGTAGTGCAGAATGTGGCAGCCAGGCTGTTGATGGGTATCCCCATGCCGGAGCACATCCAGCCGGTACTGAAAGCACTGCACTGGCTGCCAATAGCATACCGGATTCATTTCAAGGTGCTGGTTTTAACCTTTAAATCCCTATATGGTCAGGGTCCGGCATACCTGAGGGACCGCCTTTTCCCACATGTTCCCCGGAGAGCACTTCATTCAGGGGTGCAAAACTGTCTAGCCCTCCCATGCCCTAGGGATGTCAGGCTGGCAGTAACCAGGGCCAGGGCCTTCTTGGTGGTGGCTCCAGACTGGTGGAATGAGCTCCCGGAAGAGATCAGGGCCCTGCAGGACCTTCTACAGTTCCTCAGGGCCTGCAAGATGGAGCTCTTCCACCAGGTGTTCAAATAAGGAGCCGCACTACACACTGAGGAGTGACCCTGTGCCCTGGCTCCCCAGTCTGTAACCTGGGTCTTACCATCGTAGTTCCCAACCTGTCCTCGCTGCATAATAAAAGAGAACTGGGCTGGTGTGAAAGCACTTACATCTAACAGTTACCTAAATTATGTTATAAGATCTAATGCTCCTTCTGCTTAAGTATGTTCCAGCGATTTATGTGTTATATTTTAAAGGATTGGTATTTTAAGTAATTTATGCTAATGACAGGTTTTCAACTGTATTTAATTGTTTTTATGATTGTTGTAAGCCGCCCTGAGCCCAGGGTATAAATTTAAATAAATAAATAAATAAATAACATTTCAATGGCAGAGGGACAAGAAGTCTCAAGAAACCATTATTCAGAAACTGTATTGAGTGTCTCAACGCAGTTTCAGCAGATGTTACTGAGACTACAAAATTATTATGCATATTCAATACCACCCTGGGAAATATCTGGTCACTTTCAGCAGAGCTTACCTCACTAAGCCTAGTGAAAAGGACTTAGTAGAAGGACATAGACTAAATAAATATGCTGCAGTACCCACCAGTTTCCCCTCTTGAACACATACCTTAATGTGGTGTGTGTCAGTGAAGCTGAGAGCAATACCGCAAGGGGTCTAAACTCCTAACAGAGTCACTCAGTAACAGCTGTGATACCAGACTAAGATGCATCCACCCAGTTCAGGGATCAATGGCCACATCAGCAGAAGAGAACAGACAGTTCCAATGGTGATTGGGGCAGAGGAATTCTTGAAGTGTAGCTACTTGGTAGCAACAGTAGTGGAAGGTGACACTGGCGGAGGATCTTTCATAGACAACAGCAGCACCACTTCAACTAACCCTGGTTAGTACTGCAGAGAAGAAGGCAAACCACTTCTGACCACATCTTACCTCAAAAAACCTTTGATAAGATGATACAAAATGAAAAAAAAGTTATAGTGCTGGAAGATGGAACCTTCAGGGCAGATGTCAGTTAATCAGCTACTGGGGAAGAGCTAAGGATAAGTACGAGTAGCACTATTCTTATTGACACAACTGGACTAACGTCAGAAACAACATTCAGTTGTTGATGAGAATGGTTGCAAAAGGAAAGTCCAAAGCTGTTCAACACATATAATAGGAACATGGAACATGCGAAGTATGAATCAAGGTAAGCTCGAAATTGTAAAATGAGAAATGGAACGTTTAAATGTTGCAGTCCTTGGAATCAGTGAACTAAAGTGGACTGGATTAGGACATTTTCAGTCAGAAAATTACAAAGTGTTTTACTTGGGGAATGACGAACATGGAAGAAATGGAGTTGTGCTTATAATGAGTAGAGATGTAGCTCAGGTTGTCAGAGGCTCTAATACAAAGTCTGATTGAATAATATCAATCAGACTTCATGGAAAGCCTATCAATATAACCATCATTCAAGTTTATACCCAACTACGGATGCTTATGAGGAACAAATTGAAAGCTATTTTGCAAGTGACCAGGAAGAAACTGGTCACACACTTAAACAGGATATGCTGATCATCACAT
The DNA here is from genome assembly GCF_001447785.1 of Gekko japonicus. Taxonomy (NCBI): domain Eukaryota; kingdom Metazoa; phylum Chordata; class Lepidosauria; order Squamata; family Gekkonidae; genus Gekko; species Gekko japonicus. The sequence continues at coordinate 487,783 of NW_015173688.1, read as the reverse complement.
GTGACTGGAAGGCAAAAGTAGGAAACAAAGCAGAATCAAATATTTTTGGAAGATTTGGACTAGGAACACAAAATGAAGCAAAAGAGCAACTCACAGAATTCTGTAAAGACAACAATTTGTTTATTGCAAACACATGTTCCGGGAAACCAAACAGATGATTGTATATGTGGACATCACCGGTGGCCAATAAAAAAATCAAATAGGTTACATAATCAAAAGCATAAGATGGAGAAGCTCTGTTCTCTTTGCTAAAACTAGACCAGGAACCAGTTGTGGTACAGGCCATGAACTGTTATTATCAAAAATTAGAATAAAGCTAAAGAAAAACATCAAAGCATTCAAAGTGCCAAAAATAAAATCTAAACAACATTCCTGAGGAGTTTAAAGACTATGTAAAGAACAGATTTGCATTGCTAAGTTCACATAAACATGAACTAGAAGAACTATGGGTTGAAGCCATAGATATTATCAAGGAAGAATGCACAAATGACTCGATGGATGACTGATGAAATTTTTTACATTGCTAGAGATAGATGAGAAGCTAGAGTAAAAGGTGACAGAAACAGAATGAAAAGTCTAAATGCAGTGTTCCAGCGTAGAGACAAAGAAAAGTATTATAATAACCAGCATAAAGAAATAGAACAACAAAAAAAGAAAAACAAGAGATCTGTTCCACAAGACCCAAGAGATCAAAGGGAAATTTAAAGCATGGTTTTGTTGTTCAGTCGCACAGTCGAGTCCGACTCTTCGCGACCCCATGGACCAGATCACACCAGGCCTTCTGGTCTTCCGCCGTCCTCTGAAGTTTGCTCAACTTCATGTTCATTGCATCTATGACACTGTCTAACCATCTCATCCTTTGCCGTCCCCGTCTTCTTTGACCTTCAATCTTTCCCAGCATCAGGGTCTTCTCCAGTGAGTGCTCCCTTCTCATTTGGTGGCCAAAGTATTTGAGCTTCAGTTTCATTATCTGGCCTTCCAGGGAACAGTCAGGGTTGATTACTTTTAGGATTGACTGATTTGATCTTCTTGCAGTCCAAAGGACTCTGAAGAGTCTTCTCCAGCACCATAGTTCAAAAGAATCTATTCTTCGGCGCTCGGCCTTCCTTATAGTCCAACTCTCACAGCCATACATGACTACTGGGAATATCATTGCTTTGACCATGCGGACTTTTGTTGGCAGGGTTACCAATTTACACTGCATTTTGTACCAGTTGAAGTTTCTGGGTCAGTCTCAAAGGTAGCCCTACTTACAAAGAGTTACAGTAGCCCAATCTGGAAGTGACCATTGCATGGATTATTGTGGCTAGATCAGGGCAAGACAGGTAGGGAGCCAGTTGTCTGACTTGGCACAGTTGTAAGAATGCCAGTCTGGCAACATTTGTGACCTGGGCATCCATTGATAGGGAGCCATCCAGAATCACACCCAAACTCTTGACAGTTGGTGCCAGTCTTAAGGGCACAGCATCAAGTTAACTCATGCCATAGCATTCCCCTTTACTATGTATGATAGTGAAAGCTGAACAATGAAGAATGCTAGCATGAAGAAAGTTTATTAATTTGAACTGTGGTATTGGAGGAGAGTTTTGTGAAAACCTTGTGGACCACCAAAAAGACAAACCAGTGGGGTCCAGTGATTGTGTTGTCTCGGTGTATCAGCAGCAAAGTTGGCATTTGGGTTTATTGCAAGCTCTGGAACCAATGTCCATGTTCAAATTAGATGTTGCATTATTGTGGGTGAGGAGTTGTTTGAGACTGGGAGCTGTCTGTGTGCAAGAAAAGGTCCCCCCACCCCCCACCCAAGTATTTGCAAAAGAGAATTGTCATTATTCAGTAGAGGTTGTAAGTCACTGATGATGTATTGAACTGTTTTGAGTTAAGAGCTGTATGTGACCACTAGTGGTATTCTATTATTGTCTCTTTGGGGCCTGTCTTGTAACAGGTTTTCTCTGGGTATCATTCTGGCTTTGTTAATTTGTTTTCTGACTCATACCTTGGATAAACTTTTGTTGGACTTAAAGGTCCCACTGGACTCAAAATTTGATCTAATGCTTCAGACCAACACGGCTACTCACCTGGATCTCACTTAGAGACAGAGCAAAAGAGGACTCTACACCCACATGAGATACCCAGCTGAGCCATGGAAGAAAGTAGAAGTAGGCCTGTTTACATGGTAAGAGAAGGATTATCTTATACTATTCAAATTTGGGGGACATAGATCAATCGCCAGACAGCAGATCTCAGACAGTTATTAGGAAGGTTAAGAACCATTTTTTCCCACTGTGGAACAGTTGACATTGTATTTTCAGATAATGGACTTCAATTTATATCAGAAGAATCCAGAACCTTCCAGATTCATCATGAATTGTGACATTCCCCCACACACACACCTATCCCCAGAGTAATGGGAAAGTTAAATGAGCAGTCAAAACATCAAAGTGAATGTTGGTCAAAGCAAAAAAAGCAGCAAATGATCCGTATCTGGCCATTCTTGATCACTGGAACACACTTTCACAAGGTTTGGATGGGAGTCCCGCCTAAGGCCTGATGGGTCAAAAGACAAAGACATTCAACCTGCCTGTGCAAGGCAACTTATTACAACCACATTGCCACAACTGCTGACCTGAGCTTACAGCAGAACAGAAATTCAAGCTAGCTTCTCACTACAATAGCTCAGCTAAGGAACTTCACAAACTGTAAGTTGGTGAGCAGGTCTGCATACAGCCAACAGAGTAACCGAATAAAGGGTGGAGAAAAGCTGAAGTCAAAGGCCAGGTGACCACACAGTCATTTGAGGTTTTGAATCCAGGGGGCCAAACCTTGTGAATAAACAGAAGACATTTACTGAGCAGCAGTCAACCTGTGGCTCAGTCTACATCAGTAAACCAAGAGGGGAATTCAGTGATGAACATACAGCCTCTCCAGTTGTCAGTCCCCAAATGGGAGGTAGCCGAAATTTCCCAAATCCTACTGCCCAAGAAAATGATAGACTGACCAATACAACTCAGCCTTTTTTTAAAAAATATATAGTCTTTAACTATGGGCAGGACAAAAATGACTGCACTTGTCACAAAAGAGTTTAAAACTCAGACAGGTTGAATGGTGAGGAAATCTTGCCACCTAAAAGACTATGTCTAAATCCAAGGGGGTATATGGGGGTTGGGGAAATTTCTTGTTTTCTTTCTTAACATTATAAATTGAAAGATGGATCAATGTTTGTGGAACTGAGTGAGTTGAGAAAGTAGACAGGGGGAAAGTAGACAGGTTTCATCTAATACAGAGTGGGGCCCTCAGACCCAACTTGTGTCTTCCCTAATGTGTAAATTGGCTCCTTAAGATGGCACAGTAGGAAACAGAAGGATCTTATTTCTGAGGCATTTTTCTCCTGCTACTGCTGGATGGTTCCTCATGTCAATTGGTGAGGGAGGATGCTATTTGAATTTCCTGCCAAAGGCACTAAAGTATCTTTCTTTTGAAAAAATATGTTTGTGTGTGTATGTGTGCACACATGTGTGTGTGCACACCTGGAAGTCATGGCAACCTCTGGTGACTGATCCCTACTGGGTGCCTGGAGGATACTCAGAGAGGTGGCTGAATAAAGCCTGCCTCTCTCCCCCCGACTGCTGGTATTTCAAGGAGGTCTCCCATCCAAGTACTTGCCAGAGTAGACCCTGTTTAGCTTCTGAGATCGGGCTTGCCTGGGCTATCCAGCTCAGGGCACTAACATATCTTTCTTGACCAGCTCTAGCTTGAATGCAGAACTAGCTGATGAAATTCAAATGAGCCCCTTGGAAGTTCTGATTTTCATTCTGGTTTGGCTTGTAATTTTGAAGGTGAAAAAAGTTGGTGGAAATGTGGGAAAGCCTGTCAGTAGATCCGTACCTTGCTGTCAGGACAAACAACAAGTCAGCACAAATGTTTCCTGTAATATGGTCTTTCTAGCACTCAAGGTAGATAAGATTCAGAACTGCAGAAGTTGCCAATACCACAGAATCCCTGTAAAAACACAGGGAGAATTTTTTGTACTAAATCAGGGTAGATAGATGTCACTTTATATCCTGAACAAAATATTTGATAATCTCAGTGCCTTTATCAGTCTGGCCCAATTGCTAATGCAGCCACTCTCGCCTCAAGCAATGTAATGAGAAAGGTTTTAAAAATTAATAGCAAATTCAGTAAAACTCATTAAGCTTAAAATAATGTCCAGAAAATATCTATAACAGAGACTGTTACAACAGGAATACAACTCCCACTTAGTTATTTTCCTCCATCTCTACTGGTGGTAGAGTTGCCAAACTCAAGGTGAAGCTTGGAGTACTTCCAGAATTATAACTCATCTCCAGACTACAGAGATTAGTTCCCCAGGAGAAGCAGGCAGTTCCTGAGAGTAAACTCTGTGGTATAGCATAGATTCTAGATGAAATCCTCCTGAATTCCCCCTCCATAGGTACCTTCCCCCCCCCCCAAATCTCTGGGAATTTCCCAAGATGGAATTGGCAATTCTAACTGGTGGTCAGCACTGCACACCATTTGTTCTAGGTGCTGGGGATATAACGATACTGCTTTGTTATACACTGCTGAGGCACCATCTATAATATTGTTTTAGTTACTGTTAGCACCTGGGAAATCTGAACCAAACTCTTTTTTGTTCAAATCCTAATCATTGAGCCAGTTTAAGAGACTGGCCTCTTTTTAACACCCCCCCCCCAATTTTATAACATTTGTAGACTGCCTTTCCTTAATAAGCCCAAGGTAAATAGCAATTCATATTAAAACAACATAGTTACAACTATCATCATATATGAATAAATTATAAGTCTCCCGCATCTACTAAGATTGAGAATATTGCCTTAACATTGGGCCATATGCAATGCCACATCAGTGAAAACAGAATTTTTCCACCTCCACCTCCCTTCAACAGTCACCTATGAACCTCCCTGAAAAAAATGATACTGCGGGAATCCATGTGGTTGAAAAGCCATGCAACATGGGCAGCTGCACAAAAAAGAAAAACAAAGACAAATCCACCCTCCTGCCAGCTTTGACAGTGGTCTACTAACAGAGGTGACAGGGCAATTTCACTGATCTCATTTTGATGAATAAATCTATCATACTTATTGCCTATATTTCTACTAAGGGGCTTCTGGGTATCCTCCATTTTAGCCTTTCAAAATTTTTGTGAATTAAGGTTAGATAACAGACAGTGGGACTGGCTAAAAGTCACTCAGTGAACTTCATGGTGAAGTGTTGATTTGAACCTGGGTCTCACTGGTCTGACCATTATACCATACTTGCTCTCAGTGCTGTGTAAACTTGGCAAGTGGTGAAACTTAGCCCTGCTATATTTGTATAGGCTGACAGTGACTATGCAAGCCCTGCCCCTCCATACCTGCTGAATACAGCATTTTCAGGGTTCCTATTAGTATGGGCTGTTTGTACATGTATAGGCTCTATTCAAAAGTTCTGTTGACATGCAGAGGAGAGCAGACCCAGCAGTTACCATAACAACTACCACTGCACGCTTTGCCAGTATGTGTTTAAAGTCTCCCTCCCACACATATACATACAAGGTATAAAAATAAAGAACAGAGGTTAAAACTTTCTCCAGAAAAAGGAATGTGTAAAATTAGATGAAGTTTGCACATGTTCACAGGGTAACTCAGAGAACTAAATAATACTTTATTTAAATCAACTGCATTCTAAGCTAATTTAGGATTGGCAAGACTTCATGCCAACCAATGAGAGGCCCTGTAATCAATCCATCTCTCAGCAAACAGAAATACCTCAATAATAATAAAACATGGTGCAAAACAGCTTATGCCACTCAGTTTGAGTTCTCTTATCTGCCAGTTTATCATTTTTCCTGCCCACAGAAGAATATGGTTTCTGTTCAAAAACATCAGCCATGTGGTTAGATTTCAGGATTTGGACATGTCCTGTGGCATGTTGTGTGCATTGGCGGCTGTGTGGGAATTGTATTTCTGTTTCTTTAGCTACATGAACCGTTCCCCAGAATCAAATGCAGAATCAAAAACCTTACATTCACTTTGCTCATTAGAGAAATTCTCTCCCTGGCCAAATATCTTGTTAGTGATGGCCTTGTTTCAACTCAAAAGCAGTTTTGGGCTGTAACAAAGACAACACTCGTGCTATTTCAGCATTGTGGTGAAAATTCCTCAGCATTTTTTTGGTGTGTGTTGTTCTATTTTCCTCCCACCCACCCTGCTCTGTATATTGCAATACTTTAGTATGACAGAGATTTATTGCATTGCAAAATGTTGAAGCTCTTGTGGTTTGTTATTTTTTTTAAAAAAAAATCACTGGAATAGATGTGGTTAACCATTTGCTGAAATCACGGTTTGAGTACTGACAAGAAAAACTTCTGACAACCTTACTAAGCAACATAATACAACCCCCCATACCTTTAAAATCTCCCCCATCCCCATATATGAACACCACCACTTACATGATATCTCTAAGTGGAAGGTCAATAGTTCAGCAGCTGCTTCTTTTATTTCCCCCCCCTTTTACTTGTATAACTCTAACCCACAGATTTAAAAGATTCTTTTCAGTGGTGTTTTTGCTTTTCTCATGGGAGTCAATAAATTCACACACACACACACAAGTGCTTAATAAACTTAATAGATGATAAAAGAATAGTGGTTTTATCTTCTGTAGGAACACAGTGCTCTCTAGATTTATTCACAATCCTAGGCCCCGGTCACACGGCAAAGTTGCCGCGGGAGAGGCATGGAAGGTGGGCGGATTATCCGGGCGCGATCACACCCCAACATCTGGGAAGTGGAGCGCACCTGTTGCTTACCGCCAACAATGCGCATTAAAAAACTAGTACCTCCAAGGTACTAGTAAACATTTGCCATGGGCTGCCTCCAGACGCCCTTGGTGTGATCGCGCCAGCGTGCGGCATTCCCCTCTGGTCCCTCGTTTACCCACCGGCGCCGAGGGAAGGGCCTGTGGTGTGCCATCGGCGTGTCTGATCGCGTAATCGCAAATCAAACTGCGCCGGAGCAATTAGCCACACCTCCCCCCGCGATATCCGGCCCGTGTGACCGGGGCCCTAGTAGATTTTCTAGAGCACTGACACAATTCTGGCAAATTGCATTCAATTCAACAGATCAGATGTAGAATAATCAAAATATATAGACCAGGATCCCAAGAACACCACTGTACTTTGCAATAGCTTTGAAGAACACAGTAGATTTTTTAAAAAAATGTTTGCCTTTCCTTAACTGCTGAGGAGAATTAGCTGAGGTTACTGTGTGGGAGGACAGTGTTCAAGGGTGTGTGGGTGTGTATAGGCTGTTGGAGAGTGGTGCCTGTTTGAGTAAGTGTCGTTTCTGTTTGTCTCTTTACTAACTGATTGTAGTTGTCTGGGGCTGACTGTTGGCCCTGCCCTCTGCTGGGTGAGCCTTCAATTGTGTAAGCCACCTCCTTGTCAGAGTAGCTTACATTCTATATTTGTTAAGTTTTTTTCCTTCTGCAAACCTTTCTCAAGTAGTCTTCAGAGGCAGTTTGGCAGGGGAGTTATAAGGGAAATGCAAGTTAAACAACTAATTTTGAAATTGATTGTAGCAGCATGGTTGGTGAGAGAGCTGAGGAAGTGACGTGAAAAGTATGTGGCATGTTTGTATTGTTACCCAAGGGTAACAGCAGTTATACTTGCAGCAAGTGTAAATTGGTAGTCCTATTGGAGAAGAAGATACAGGGACTTGAGGCACACTTGTCCACACTCCAGTTTTGGAAACCTAATTAGGAGGGCTTTAAATGAAATCCGATGGGGAGCAAGACAAAAATGCAAAGCCTAGTATGATGCCAATAACTGGAAATAAGAACGCTAAAGTTTTGTGGGGAGTGCCACATATGATAGGTAACATTAACTCACAAGTAAGTACAGAAACAAAAACCCCAGGGCACATAAAACATGGATTCTGATGTCTCTACACTAATGTGCGGAGTATGGGAAACTTGAAGTCCTAATGCAGGAAGGGGACTATGACCTAATAGGCATTACTGAAACTTAGTGGGATATTTATATGTATATTTATATGTAAAGGAGATACATACTTGTGAGGAAATACATGAATCTGAGCATGGAAACCTAGTTGAGAAGTAAGAAATAATAGTGATGTTATGGTGGGAGTCTGCTATAGACCACCAAGCCAGGCAGAGGAGTTGGATGAGATGCTCCTAGAACAGATTACAAAGTTCTCAAAGAGACGGGACACGGTGGTCATGGGAAATTTCAATTACTCAGATATCTGTTGGAAGTCCAACTCTGCTAAAAATGAAAGGTCAAATAAATTCCTGACGTCTTGCTGGAAGTGGAGAGGGAAACAAGGGGCTCTACTATCTTGGACTTGATTCTCACCAACAGGCAAGAACTGATTGATGACATGAATGTATTGGGCATCCTGGATACTAGTGACCATATAGTTTTGGAATTTACAGTCTTGGGGAAGGGGAAAGTTGTGCATCGTCAGACATATAGGTTGGACTTCAGGAAAGAATTTTTTTGACAAACTTAAAGTTACACTGTGTAGAATCCCATGGTCAGAAACACTTAAGGAGAACGGAGTTCAAGAGAGATGGGAGTTTCTTAAAAGTGAAATATTGAAGGCACATTCACAAACAATTCCTATGAGAAGGAAAGATAGGAGGAGCCTAAAGAAGTCATGGTGCTTCCATAAATAGCTTTCTAAAGACTTGAGAAATAAAAAAGATTGATTTAAGAAATGGAAGGAGGGCCTTATAACCGAGGATGAATATAAACAAATAACCAGTGCTTGCAGAGTGAGAGTTGGGAAAGCTAAAGCTCAGTATGAGCTTAGGCAAGCAAGAGATGCTAAAAACAACAAAAAGGGCTCTTTTCATGTTCAAAGTAAGAAAGCAAGGACATGGTAGGCCCATTGCGGGGACAGGAAAGGGTTAGGGTTTAAATCCTGCCGAGATTTAAAGGTACATCATGGCTGTTGGGGCAGGGCTTCCCCCTGCCAGCCAGCTGGCCACTGGTGGGGAGGAGCCTGCAAAATCAGGGGATCCCCCGCTCAAACCTGGGGGCTGGCAGGCCTAGCAGAGGGTGCAGTGGAGCCTGGCAGCAGTGGCAGGCCCAGTGAGAAACTGGGGGAGTGGGATGGGATTCCCCCTGCTATGAGTCTCGCAGGCCCACACTTGTATATTCTTTTTTAAAAAAGATTTTTTTTACAATTTGTATTTAGTACAACCAACAAATACACAAGCATGAAAAAATTAACATAACAAGCAGCAAAGACAATTGGAATAGAAAGTAAATAAGCATCAGATCTTGCAACTTATAAACCTGCTTAATATGGTATTTCAGTTAAGTACTTCAGTTTTTTTGGGACTACTCCCATCTGCATCAAATAGTTCAGTATCATTGTATATTCTAATAGCCAAGTCAGCCAAATCTGAGGATACTTAAATCTGGTGGCTGAGCTGTGAACAGGCAAGACAGATCTTTCTACAAACCTGAAAAATACTACCATAGGTTTGCAAAAAAAAAATCTGAAATCTAAAAAAAAAAAAAACACTGAGGGGATTTAAAAACCCAAATGATAAAAGGAATATGTGTAGCTCTAAGAAACTGATTCCCTCAGTGGCCATTGCTAGACAAGCATAGCATTCACAGCTTGATTTCTTTGAGTAAAACACAAGGAGAAGAGCAGGATCCTTTCTTGGGCTGTTTTGGTTTTTGAGGGAGGGCCTATCAGGGCCAGAAATGGAGCTGGCAGCAACTACTGGGAGACTTGTATCACCTGAGTTACAGGCTTGGCTGAGTTACAGGCTTGGCTGCTGAGTTACTAGGCTTGGCTGCTTTCTACTGTTCAACAGCAGCCACCCTATAAAAACCAGTGTTGTGTCACTGTTAGAGATTCAGAGTAGGGTCTGGGAGACCTAGTTTCCAATCTCCGGCCCCGGGCACACGGGCCGGCTGAAACGCGGCTACTCAGAGCCGCTCCAAACTTGATACGCCGCGGCGGGATCCCACGGATCCCCTAGCCGCGGCGCAGCACTCCCCGGCACGCTCAGATGCCGGGGAGGAAAAGTCCGAGGGGAGGGGGGAGGCTGCCGAACTGCGCATGCTCGGGCATGCGCAGTACGGCTGGGGGCCGGGATGCGGCGGCGCAAGGACGCGCCGCCGATCCCACAGCCCTGCCTGCGCCGCACCAATGGATGCAACCACCTAGAGAGGTGGTTGTTTTTTGCGGCGCAGTTTGGGCCATTGGAACGGATCAGGGACGGAGACGGCACGCTCGCCAGATGTTGAGGTGAGATCGCGCCTGTTTGCTCCGCCCCAGTTCCGTCCCGCTCCCGGCCCAAATGGGCTCGTATGAACGGGGCCTCCATCTTGCTGTAGAAGCTTCTCATGTGATTTTGAGTCAGTCACATACTTGCAGCCTAACCTACCTCACAGGGTTACTGTACAGATAAAAAGGAGAATCTCGAAATGTAGCTGATACTGGCAAAGCCACAAAGAGTCAACATGGTGTAGTGGTTAAGAGCAGTGGACTCTAATATCAAGAACCAGATTTGATTCCCCACAGGGTCACCTTGGGCCAGTCACAGTTCTCTCAGAACTCTTTCAGCCTCACCTACCTCACAAAGTGATTTGTGGGGAGGGAATTCGGCTCAACCAGCCTCCAGCCCTTGCAGCCATGTGGCTGGGGAGCTGCCTTTGCCTCCCTGGGAGGAGGGTCAGACCATGGGAAAAGGTGGCAAAATGCCACATCCGGGCTTTTGCTGGGTGGGGTGGGGCCAGAGCCTTTATAGGCCAGCCCCACCTCTTGATCTCAGTCTTCGCCCCATTTTTGGCCCACCCTCCTGCCCTGTTGGCAGGACAATCTTTGGCTGGTCACCCATTTGGGGGCTGGGTAGGAATTTTTCACCCCTTCCTAAATTGGCTCTTTGGAAGGGGTGTTTTTGCTTACCTTGTACTGTAGCACTGGTTCAGGCAGTTTTTTGGGGCGTGGCTGTTTTAGTTAGGTTGGTCACTCTATAGGTCGGCAGGGTTGTATGCGGATACATATTGTGGTCTGGTGAGTGCCAGTTGACACACCTTTCTTGGTGTCTAAGGGGTCTTCTAAGTACAGTCCTTGGGCCCTGCGGCCCGGGACAGGGAACACACACTGCCTTCAGGACCGCCCTCGATGGCTCCTCTTTTTGGCCTTGCAGCCTGGGGGATGGAGATTAGGGCCATCTTCCAATTGCTGTGCATGAGCCACAGCCTCATGGCTCCCAGCCGGGGCAGGGTGGCTCTCTCTATTTCACATGGCAAGGGAGGGGTCTTGGGACCCCTGGCCTTGTCCATACCCATACCACAAGCAGATTTTGTCCTTGCCATTCCTAGTTAATGTCTGCCTCTTTATTCCGGCTTGGGGGGCAAATGGAACGTGACTGCAATCTGCATTGAGACTCATTACGGTAAGTAAGAGGGGAGGTATAAAAACAAATTCTTATTCTTATTCCTCCTCCTCTTCCTCATCTTCTTCCCAAAGCTTGTGTTCTGTCACCAAATAGATACAGTGGGTTGGGATGTTCTAACATTGTGTTTTAAATTTTGTTCAGACCTGCAAATTGCTTATGGGAACAGCTGGAAGGTAACAGCACGATTTATTTCCTCGAAACTATTTCCTCCTTTTTTGCTACAGTCAAGCCATTAAGGTAGGTCACAACAGTAAGTTAAAAGTATAATAAGACAAAGTATTAAAGCATGAAAACTACAATAAGACAAAGCATTAGAGTCCATGATACAATGTAGAGAGAGAAGCACTAATTTAACAAACTAGGAGTAATAAAACCAAGATAACACATTGGAGTTGGAGAACAGGCAACTGTACACATAATTTAAAACTGGGAAAGTGGCATAAAGTGTACCACTCAGGGAACGCATGTTGGAGAGGAAATAATATTTTTTAAAAAACATAATAAATCATATCTCAAGTTCTCTCAGAAGACCTTAATTCTGCTGAAAATATTACAAAAAAACTAGTATTCCTTACACTATCGCCTGTCAGAAGACAGTATCTCCTGTCAGAAAACAATATATAAGTTGCACTGCAAATAATTTTATATGCAACTGTGTTTGTGTACACATGAATAAGGAATGTAAGCCTTGTACTTAGAAGTACTTAGAACAATAGACTGAACCAGATGGTGATATAATCCCACAGGGAAGCATAATGCAGAATTTCTGGCAAGAAATAGCTCAGCTCTAGGAGGGAGATAAATCTCATGTTTAGGCACAATATCTAGGCATTAACTTTCCCTTCTGAAGTGAGTAACCAAAGTAATATTTATAGTTCAAGTTTCCTTTATAAAATCTTATATTGATGCTGTTATTAGCATTCTGGTCCTTTCATTTCCTTCCTTGGACATATCTACTTGGACATATCTACTTCCGATATCATCAATGGAACTTCTCCCTATACTCGGTATTTTCACATCTCTGTTCTGGAGTACTCACTTTCCAGTAAGTACTTTTTTACTACAGAACGTTTTTAGTTAGGAACAAATATTGGTTGAATATTATACAACCCAAGGAGTAAGCAGCAGTAACATATTGTCATTCATAATACATTTCAAAACTAAGTGCTTGGAAGAACATAGTCTAAACCCATTAGCAGCATTCTGCTAACACACTGTGGTCAACGGACTGACAGTGCAATCCTAAACAGAGTTAGTGTTCTTACTCCATCTACTTGAACTCTATTTAGGGCTGCCAAATCCCCCCAGGGGGCGGATTTCCCCCCGCTTTGGAGGCCTGATTTCCGACGCCATGGAATCGGGCCCCGGGGGAAAACCCACCCCGGCGTGCACGTCATCCGGGACACACGCACAACCGGGACACCGTCCGGGAGCCCCCCGCCGCAGGAATAAACAGGTTTGGCAACCCTAACTCTATTTAATGAATATACTTTGAAATTTCAGCAAAAATAATATCTTTCAAAATTCACTGGGTGATATTCATAATCACTGCCTAACTTCCAGAAAGCTGAAAGAGGAAATCTGAAAGGTTTACTTAACACAAAAATCCTTTTCTCTAATAATGACACCAGATAATGTTAGGCCATAACATATCTGGAAACCTAAGTGGCTTGTCTGTTAAACTAGTAACTCCATTTATGAGACACATCTCATAAAGGAAATTATGTAGTAATAAGATTGCATGAACTGGGCAAATGTTTTAGACAAGATGGTAGCTGTCCTAGTAACCCCGTAGGCTTTGAGCAGCCAGAGGAACATAACGACTTGAGAAATTGCTGAGATGTGGTACGTCTGTGGCTTCTCCACTCCTCATTTCCTAAGTACCACAATGTTATTTTATTGGCTTTTTGTGATCTGTGAGCTTAAATTTAACACTGATTGGATTGAACTCAATAAAAGTGAAAGCCTACTAGACTTTTTTAAAAGACTTCTGCTGCTGTTCTCTGCAGAAAGCATTTGTGGTATAGTGTTTGCAGACCTGGCTCTTTGGTATATAGCCCTGCCTTCAAAGGGGTTAAACTTTAACTATTAAAGCACTGACAAATCATCTGCAAAGTGTAGTTTATATCTGTACTCAATGGATTAGATTATAGGAGCCTTGAGACGTGCAGTGGATTAGATTATAGGAGCCTTGAGACGTGTTCCAATTTTATTATTCTCCAGGACATGATTTTCCATATCCTGTCTTTTTCGATAATTTCAGATCACATGCAATTGTTGACAAATGATACATATTTTCAAAGTGTCTCACATACTGTTGGCGCAACTGCCATTTCTAGTATGGTCTCCTTGCATTTCATTTCATTGACTTTGCCAGAGAGATTTAAATTAGTCTAAAGTGTTGGGTATTTCTTTTCTTTTTTAAAAAGTATAATCCATCTTTAATAATTTTTGTGTCAAATTGGTTTAAATCTGACGCAATTTAACACATACATACACCTCCATTATCATTAACAGCTGCTATGACCATTTAGCAACTTCTGATTTCCCCACTGAAATTTTCCAGTTAATAAGTTCAAAGCGAAATTTCCTAGCTTCCATTTTAAAATAGAGCTTTGCTTTCAGAAAACCCACACCTTTTCTCAGTACCATATTCTAATATGTGGTTAGCTAACCAGATTTATCCAGACTGAAACCAGAGACAGGAAAGTTTATAATACATTCAGACTCTCAAAATAATTTTTCCCTCTGGTAAATATCACAGACAGATTTACTAGAACTGACTGAAATAAAATCCCAAGCAGTTATTACAAACAAACATGTAACTTATATTTTTAAATTGTTTGGGATGTTAATATATTTTCCAGTGGAATGACTGATTTTACTATTCAAATGAAAGCCTTTTAATACGATTTCTACATCCATCACATTCTACTTAAACTATCAGCTCTACATATAACACAAAAATATTCTGAATTGTTTGTTGCTCTAGTTTGCACAGGGGTAGCTGTGTTAGTCTATTGTAGCAAAATATAGCAAAAGTCCTTTAGTAACTTAAAGACTAACAACATTTGTTTCAATATGTGCTTTTGTGAGTCACAGGTCACCTTGTCAGATACGTGAAGAAAATCACACTGGGAATTTTTCTTATGGTGAAGATTTAGAGCTTTCTCAGCAGCACTGAATAAACAAAGTGTGAGCGGAAGAAGACTTAATGACAGAGCAGTTGATAGTGTCACACAATATCTTACAGTTCACAAGAAGCTTACAAGAGTATCTGAGACTATAACAAGATTGCCATGAAATGAGATAAAGGCTACATCAGCCTGAAGGCACCTGTGGAATTGTGATACAGGGATGCGGAGCCAACCACAAAATGTAATTGAACTTGTTCTGTTTTTAAATATAATTTTAATCATTGGTGATTAACTAAGAGAAAGCTAGGCTAGTAAGAAATTGTACGGCTGCACTGTTGTGTCTTATGCAACTAGGAGTTCACTTTAAACTGAGACAGTTCCTGGATACAAATTTAAGATAGTCCTTCAACTTATATCAATATAATTCTACTCCAATAGTTAAAAATAAGATAATGGGCAGATGTTATGGATGTCAGACCCAGAGGCTGGGTGGGGGTTTACCCGCTTTTTTGGGTTTCAACCTGCTGCTGGCCAGCTAGACGGCAGGGAAACCCTGCCCCCAAGCCTGAACACCCACAGCCACCCCTCTCCCTTCTCTCTGGAGGGCCCTTTAAATTTTGCAGAGGAGAGGGAGAGGGGCAGCTGTGGAACCGTGGGGCCCCACTGGCTGGAAGCACTTAAAGGGACCCTTTAAGTGTTTCTGGCCAGTGGGGACTGGTCCTGCGGCATTGCCGCTTGGAGTTCAGGCACATGGCCAGTGGCTGCCCCTCTTCCTCCCCTCTTACAAGATTTAAAGAGCCCTCCACCTAATCAGCGAGCCCTTTAAATCTTGCAGGAGGTTAGGGAGAGAGGTAGCCACCTGCGATTGTTTTGGGGGGCGGTACTTGGAGTGGGACTTCCACAACGTGATGTCATCATGTTGGGAGTGCCCTCCAAAGTCCCCCACTGGGGACAAAATCAGACCTGGCAACCCTAGCAGATGTAGCCATTGGTAGTGTGTCATTTCTGAATACAGAAAGGAAGCCTATAGAGAAGGTTCAAGTATGAGAAGATACTTCCTCAAGGAGGAAGATAAAAGAAAGATGATTTATCATCAGTTTTCAAACCTCTCAAGGATGTTGTAGAGAAGAAGAAAAAGAAGGCTACGATGATGGTTTCAGTGTCACTGAGAAAATTAATAGTTATTGCACCGCGAACTTAGAATATAAGGAAAGGGCTGGGGGGGAGAGTGGCTTTGTTCATTCTGGAGGATTACACCTTCAGAGCACTTCCGCTGCTGAAGCTCACGGGCAAAGAGTGTGTCGGCTTTGTGTGGGAAGCCGGGGAGAGTTTGGCTCAGGGCCGTAGCTAAAGCCTTCCTAGTGGGGAGCCCCTGGGGAAAGTGGGGAGGCCAGAGTGTGTGTGTGTGCGCCACACACACATCACCCCAGAAGTGACGTAATGCCCTCCCCCCTTCTCTCTCTCTCCAAGCGCCCCCCCTCCAATAGACAGCTTTTCGTCGGGACTCATGGCTGTCGGTGGCGGCATGCTGCGTGGGGGGGCAGAACTACAAGACTTTATCTGCAAGATAGCTCGCAAAGGCCTCACAGCCAATCTCCAATTTCTTATCATTTGGTCTGCCTTGTGGCAGAATAGTAAGAGACCAAATTGTTCTAAACAATTGGGCTGGGTGAGAGCTCGCAGATGCCATTGTGGCTGCGTAAACTTCTCTTTAAGCAGCCTTGACTGCCATCTCATAGGATGTCATAAACATCCTATAGGATGCTCTTGTCACTCTGTTCTGAGCACACGGCCACTTTCTCTCTAGCCATCTAAACTCCTGCTTCATCAACCTCAGCTCCTGTGTATACCAAGGGGTGAGTTTGTGGACATCAGGGAGTGATCTCATCAATGGCTGTTGAGAGTCGGTGTTGTGTACTAGCAAAACTGCACATGCGATCGGGCAGCCATGTGGCCTGACTACATTGGGCCCTTATATGTTTTTAACTGTCTTTCTAATAAATACATGTATTTTTCTATATTATACGTTTCAACTAGGTTTTTAATACTGGTCCTTTATCAGACTTCTTTCTTACCCTTATGGAGGGAAAATCATACAACATAACTGGGCAGCTTGTTCCAATTTCTATCCAGTTTTATAGGAACAAATTTTTATTATTTATTTATTTACCTGGTTCCATCCCACCCTACGTGCAAACAATACTTATTGATGATCTCCCTTAGTGCACCTCACAACCCATCACATATAAGGGCCCAATGAAAGCCTCGTTAAAAAGTTCAAGTGGCCTAAACACAAGCCAATATACATGACCTGATGCATTTCCGCCCTCTTGGGACCTTCTTCAGAGGTCAAACAGTATTGAGGTATATGTAACAATAATACATATTACAATATTCCTCAAAAGGAATAAAGCTCCTGGAATAGATGGCATACTGGCTGAGCTCTTGAAAGAAAATGAGGACTGGTGGGCTTCTTTCTTGGCCCCCCTCTTTATATTAATGCTACAGGTCGTGTCCCCAAAAGTTGGGAGACATCACTGATAGTTCCACTTTATAAGAAAGGTGAGCCAGATGATTCTTCCAATTATAGACCCATCAGCCTATTGCTTATAACTAGCAAATTGTACTGTAGTCATCTCCTAGACAAATTGCTAGATTGGTTATCTAATAATGATATCATTCAACTGGAACAAGCTGGTTTTATGAAGGGTAGATCATTAGACCATTGTTTGGTCCTTCAGCATCTCTTTGAAAAGTTTGATAACAAAGGGAACTCCTCCTTATATGTGGCCTTTGTGGACCTTAAGGCTGCTTTTGACTCTATTTCTAGGGTCAAGATGTGGAACAAATTGGAGTCATCCTCAATTGATAAAAGACTCCTTTTCTTAATTTGAGCCTTACATCAGCACACCTCCCTAAGAGTTAAATATAATAAGCAAGGACATCTCACAGAACCCATTACCATTTTGAAGGGGGTTAAAAAGGGATGTCCCCTTGCCCCTCTACTCTTCATTTTCTGTATAAATGATGTGGTAAAGCTGTTTAATGTAAGTAGACATCCTCCTCCTAAATTGGCTCATAAACATATTTCAGTGCTGCTTTATATGTGAACGATGCCGTTCTTCTCTCAAGAACCCCAGTGGGGCTAAAAAGAGCTCTCTGTAGCTTTGCTACATATTGTAATGAACAGTAGCTTGTAATTAATTATGAGAAAACGAAGATAATGTCTTTTAATAAGTCCCCAAAAGTGAGATGCTCGTCAATGAATGGACAATGTCTGTCACAAGTCTCCTCCTTTAGATATCTGGGGAAGGTGGTACAAGTATCTGGCGCTAGGACAGCCCATAGTAATTATATGGCAGACAAAGGAGAAAAGACAGCTTTAAGTATAATAAAGTTCTTTAGGTCTAAGGGGGGGACTTTGTTCCAACTGCCCTTAAACTTTTCAAATTTAAGATTATACCACATTTACAGTATGGGACCCTTCTAGGCCCTTCTGAGTCTCGCTTTTTGCCATTAGAATGGATTCAATCTAAATTTCTAAGAGCAGTATTACGGGTCCCAAACTCTGTCTCAAATTCCATGATTTGATTAGAAATAGGGATGGTGAAAATAACTGCCAGTATAATTCTCTCTTCATTAAACCTTTGGTTTAAGAGAAATAAAAACTCCTGCAGTCTTGCATTGTTAATTTTTCAGGACAAACCAAGTTAACTCAGTGTAACTCAGTTTGGGTTTTCCCCTGATTCAGTTCTTCATCTGGGTTGTGATACAGTTAGCCAGCTCCTCAGGCAGAGAGTGGTAGAATGCCAATCCGATATTGCCAAAGCACTAAATTTTATTGTTGCCCCTCAAAGACGCTATCTTCTCCAACTGGCCTCTTACTTATATAGCCTGGAAAATGTTAACCAAAGAAGAGTCTTTTCTCCTGCAAGGCTAGCAGTACTGCCATCAGCAGTTGTTGAGGTTAGATATAATAAAATTCCTCAAGGTGAGAGAATATGTCCTTATAACATCAATGTGATAGAGACAACCACACATCTTACTTCACTGCTCAATATACAATGAAATTCGCTTAACTTTTGTTTCACCGATACTACCAAAAGGTTCCAAAATCTCAGAGGAAGAGATTGTTAATAAACTCCTTTCTGATTAGAACATTGAGACTACTAAGAAAATAACAATTTTTTATGCTCAAGCAATAAAATTACGTTCCATCTATGTTTCTAAAGGAATGGTGGGAACTTGATCTGCATAATTGTCTTATCAGAGTTTTAAATTTGTGTATTCCATTTTAGAATATTTTAAAGCATGTTATTGTTCTATTGTTTTTCTTACATGTGATAGTATTTATTTATATATTGACTGTGGGCCGTTAATAAAGATTGACTGACTGGAACTGCCATTTTGTCCAGGGACACTGATAACTATAGTCTGGACGTTAGGCACCATATGGAGGTTCCAAAGCAAAAAGTGGAGATTCACTTTATGGAAAAACTAACAAAAGACCAGAAACCTGTGCGTGCGATAAGTACAAATTTATAAAAATAACTTGTAAATGTTTATCAAATATTCCAATCTGAATGAAGAATATTATACAAACTATCTCTGGTGTCAGTTCAATATTGAAAACACATCCAAGTCCCAAGAAATTTCCTGAGTCAGTCCTTCCCAGTGAAACAATAAGGTCCAGTGTTAATGGAGGCAACGCGATCCTGTTAATGGGCACCTTTAATATCCCATTTCCACAGTCTGGCGAAACCTTCTCTGTCTCCATACTCTCACATAGTCCCATTTGTATGATACCTTTGCCTATGTGGAAATGTTTTGTCTCAACACCTGGCCCTTCCTGCCCCCTCATTCAGGATCCTTCCTGACACCTGTCAGAGACCCATTTCTCCTTTTGTCTAAGCCTGGAACCCATACAATCTACCCCAGTAGGACCATCAATGGTCATCAAACCTATTCAATCTGCCACGGTAAGACCAACAATGATAATTAATCTCAGCAAGTCACAGCCCAGGAAACCACTCCTCAAATTCCTACAAAAATAGAGTGCAAGCTCAGGCTCAGTTTACGCTCTGACGGCACCTACTATAGGGTACACCCCCAAGGCCTTTACTTTGGGTCTCCTTTCCTAGCATAGAATCCTGGCCATTTGCGCTGTCTTCTACACGGATGTCTGCACATCTGGATAGGTAGATGGGGAGCGGTGGCGCAGGCAGTAAATGCCTGCCTTAACAACATTCGAGCAGCCATTATGGCTGTTCGAGACCCACCGTGGTCGAGGTGAGCTCTCGACCCTAGTCCCAGCTCCCGCCCACCCAGCGGTTCGAAAGCAGACGTAACATCCATGCAAGTAGATAAATGGGTACCCACCCTTAGAAGGGTGGGGGGCACCCTCCTCTGGCGAGGCGTGTGGAGGCGACAGCAATAGTGACGGAGACGGCGGTGATGGCGGAGTACCGGCGGTGGAAGCAAGGCAGCATGGCGACGCGGCGGCAGCGAGCGGTGAGCAGCAGGCCGGAAGGAGAGATCCCTGGTGGCTGGCAGCGGGAACAACAGGCGACTGTCGTACTGCAGGAGGCGCGTGGTGACGTCACCCGAGGGCGCGGCGGAGCCAAAGGGACATAGCCGGGACCTGAGGAGGACGCTGCCGGCGCGCCAGATCGCAAAAAAAAATGCGCCAGAAGAACAACAGCTCGATACCGCTGGGAAGGAAGCCAGCCAGACCGGAATAAAGAGACATCTACCTCCACCTGGGGTTGCGAGACATAAAGAGACATCTACCTCCACCTGGGGTGCCGGTAGGCTGTCCCATTCCCCGTGGAAAAAATGTGGCCTTAGTTAGGGTTAAAATTGTGACTAGCACCCTTCATGTAAACCGCCCAGAGACCCCTACGGGGGTTAGGGCGGTATATCAAGTTGAATTAAT
>NW_015173688.1:464760-464921 GCF_001447785.1 Gekko japonicus | reverse complement strand
TCCTGTGGCAGTGAATTCCACATGTTAATTACTTTTTGGGTGAAGGACTTCCTTTTATCTGTTCTTAGCCTACTGATCATTAATTCCACTGGGTGCCCAGGAGTTCTTATATTTTGAGAAATGGAGGAAAGTACTTCTTTCTCTACGTTCTCTATCCCATG
>NW_015173688.1:401297-464715 GCF_001447785.1 Gekko japonicus | reverse complement strand
CTTCCATATACAAATAACCTTGGAGCGCTGGGCGGGACTGCACAAAGCAGCCAGTCAACCCAGCGAGTCTCTTCTGAGTGGCAGTTTTTCCGGCCTAACACTAAAGGGGCCAAATTTAGAATGTTCATATAGAATGTTCTTACTCAATTATATATAAGGAGAGATTACATTCAACTTTATATCCCACTCGAACCCCTATCTAGGGGTCTCTGAGCGGCTTACAAGTCGGTGCTAATCACCATTTCTATCTCCTAACTAGGGCCACATGTTCTGTGCGGGGTGGGGCAACCTACCCGGCACCCCTATGGTGGTGTTTTATTTATTTACATTCAACTTTATATCCCGCTCGAACTCCTATCTAGGGGTCTCTGAGCGGCTTACAAGTCGGTGCTAATCACCATTTCTATCTCCTAACTAGGGCCACATGTTCTGTGCGGGGTGGGGCAACCTACCCGGCACCCCTATGGTGGTGGTTGGTGTTGTTCCTTCGGGTTCTTGTCGGCGGTCTCTGGCGGGGTGCTCTTCATGGCGCTCGGTGGAACTGTCTCTCTTGCAGCGCGCGGCTCCGCCTTCTTCCGGCCTCAGCAACGTCCCTTCCGGCTCTGCTGGGCCAGCGCTCGGCGTTCTCGCGCGCCCTTTCTTAGCGGCAGCCACTCTGATGTCTTTGTCTCTTCGGCCGCCAGGGATCGCTCCTCCAGCCGTGCCCGCTCGCCATCGCCACGCCACCCGCACCGGAACCGATGCCTCGCCGCTGCCGCTGCCGCCGTCTCAACCACCACGCCAGGCAGGGTGCCCCCCACCCCACTAAGGGTGGGTACCCATTTATCTACTTGCAATTAAGTTGCTTTCGAACTGCTGGGTAGGCGGGAGCTGGGACAAGGGTCGAGAGCTCACCCCGACCGCGGTGGTACTCGAACAGCCATAGTGGCTGCTCGAAATGTTGTTACTGAGCAGGCATTTAACTGCCTGCGCCACCGCTCCCCTTGTGTGAGATACCTTGTACCCGTCTGGCCTCCTTTGCCTCATAGCTAATTTTCCCCAATATCGAGACAGGCTACTTATGGTAACAATGCCCATCAATATTTGTCATAGTAGTATATTCTCTTCTACAATCAACACTATTGCAAGAGACAATATGATGAGCTCAAGGACGACCTTTTTTCCCCACGATTTCTGTGACATATACAGACTATATTTCCCAAGCCTAGGGATTGATAATGACATACAACTACAGCTTTAAGTCAGAAATTTCTCATGGAAATCTCATTTTCATACGGCAATGACATTTCCAAATGTTACAAAAAACATTACTGTTATCCATCTACTGTACTGGAAAAAAAAACAAGTCATAAATTATTTAGGCCTTGCAAGCAAATAGCCACTGGCATAATACAAGGCTGCTAAAGGGAAAAATATTTTTGTCTATTTTCCCATTTCCAGCTTTAGAATCTGCTACTATTTCTTTTTTGCCTAATGTAGTCCCATTGTATCTGTCAAAGGCAGCATTAACTGTTTCTTGTGTCAGTCTTTCAAAGTATTTTTCATCACTGAAACAATAAGAAAGAACCAGTAACTATAGACATTTAATATGGCAACCAAGATTTGGCAAAAGAGAGAAAGTATGAAACAAATCTCAGCAGTCTAAAAAGCTGAGTTCTGGGCATACTTTGAAATTATTGTTGTTTGGATAAGACTATGCTTTGTTTGAGACTGCTACAATATAGACAAGATGCTGAGAGATAGTGGCCTTCCACTATCCCCCCCCCCCCCCAATGAGTTGTGAGAGAATGATTTTGTTCATAATTAGGGTCTAGCCTTGTGTTAACTTTCGCTGAGAGGATTTTTTTCCCCCTTCTGATTCTCTGGAGAGCTTTTAATATTCTCCTGTAGCTTCAGGCTTGGGTCACTGGTTTCAGTCACCTACAGGTATTTATTGTGAACATCTTATTGCTCCTGTTCTGTACTATGCCTTGGATGTGTGCGTTTGATCTGTCTGAGGATTCCTTCTCTCTCAGCCTGGTGACAAAAGGTTGGAATGGCTGGGGAGACCAATGTTTTATTTATTTAATCAGATTTTTACTCCGCCCTCCCAGCCGAGGCCGGCTCAGGGTGGCTTACATAAAACAATACACAAATTACAATAAAACGATTAAAGCACATTAAAACAGTACTGCAACCAATTGATGACATAAACTGCTAGCATTACTGTCCTTGGTTGTTGTTATTGTTGTTGCTTTAACAATGGCAGCTGTACTCAGTTCTCTTTCCAGATGATCGGCTCTCAGATCTCCTTCAGATAGCATAGAAGCAATTAGCACTGGCACTGTTGTTAAAATTCCAGGGGCACAGGGCTCTCTATTCTACTGCTGTTAGCTATTGATGATATTTAGCGGTGGTGGGGGCGGCGGCTCCAAAGTCCTGGTGGAAGAGCTCCATTTTACAGGCCCTGCAGAACTGTAAAAGGTCCCGCAGAGCCCTGATCTCTACTGGGAGCTCATTCCACCAGAGCGGGGTAATCACTGAGAAAGCTCTGGCCCTGGTTGTCACCAGCCTGGGCTCCTTATAGCTCGGGAGAGCCAGCCAGTTCTGGGTCTCTGAACACAGTGCTCTCTGGGGGACATATGGGGAAAGGTGGTCCTTCAGGTATGTAGGACCCAGACCATAAAGAGCTTTAAAGGTCAAAAAAAGCACCTTAAAATGAATTCGGTATGCTATTGGCAGTCAGTGCAATGCCTTTAGCCAGTTTGGTATAGTGGTTAAGTGCGTGGACTCTAATCTGGGAGAACCGGGTTTGATTCCCCACTCCTCCACTTGCACCTGGCTGGATGACCTTGGGCAAGCCGCAGTTCTTATAAGAGCTGTTCTTGAAAAAGAGCAGTTTCTGTCAAGAGCTCTCTCAGCCCCACCTACCTCACAGGGTGTCTGTTGTGGGGAGGGGAAGGGAAAGAAGTTTGTAAGCCGCTCTGAGACACCTTTGGGTAGTGAAGGGCGGGGTATAAACCCAATCTCCTCTTCTTCTTCTTCTTCTTCTTCTTCTTCTTCTTCTTCTTCTTCTTCTTCTTCTTCTTCTTCTTCTTCTTCTTCTTCTTCTTCTTCTTCTTCTTCTTCTTCTTCAGGACCATGTGCTCCCGAGCTCTACGTCCCATCAACATTTTGCACCAGGTGCAGCTTCCGGATTTAAGACAAAGGCAGCCCCATGTAGAGAGCATTACAGTAGTCCAGTCTTGAGGTGACCATTGCATGGATCACTGTCGCCAAGTCGTTACGTTCGAGGAAGGGAACCAACTGCCTAATCAACTGAAGATGATAAAAGGCCGACTTGGCAGCGGCTGCTACCTGGGCCTCCATTGTTAAGGAGGCATCCAGGAGCACTCCCAAACTCCTAACCTCTGGTGCTGGCACCAAAGGAGCCCCATCAAAAGTCAGAAGCGGGATCCCTACCTCCCGACCGCCCTGGCTCAGGCACAGGAGTTCTGTCTTCGTGGGATTCAATTTCAGCTGGCTCAGTTTGAGCCAACCAGCCATGGCTTGTAATGCCTGGTCTAGGTCTTCCAGTTTGAAGATGGACTGACCGCCCAACAACAGATAGAGCTGGGTGTCATCCACATACTGGTGACATCCCAGTGCATGCCTCTGGGCAATCTGGGCAAGGGGGCGGATGTAGATGTTAAAAGGCATAAGGGATAGCACTGCCTCTTGAGGCACTCCACAATCCAGTGGGTGTCTCTGGGACAGTTGTTCCCCCAGTGCCACCCTTTGTCCCTGACCTTGGAGAAAGAAAGCAAGCTACTGCAAGGCCAGTCCCTGAACCCCAGTGTTTGCGAGGCGGTGGATCAGTAGCTGATGGTCGACCATGTCGAACACTGCCAACAGGTCTAACAGCAGCACCACTGCCGATCCTCCCCAATCCAGGTGCCTCTGGAGGTCATCCGTGAGGGCGACCAGTGCCATCTCTGTCCCATGGCTCGAGTGAAAGCTGGACTGGAAGGGATCTAAAATGGAGTCTCCTCTCAGGTGGTGGTGGACTCTCCTTCTTTGGAGGTTTTTAATCAGAGGCTAGATGGCTATCTGACAGCAATGCTGGTTCTGTGAAAGGCAGATCATGAGAGGGAGGGCAGGAAGGGTTGCATCAGTGCTTAGTTCTCGTGGCCCTTTCTTACATGCCCAGGGAAATGCTGGTTGCCACTTTGGGATCAGGAAGCAATTTTCTCCAGGTCAGTTTGGCCAGGGATCCTAGTGGGTTTTTTGCTATCAGACTTACTGGCTTTTCTACATCTAGCTCTCACTGTCTTTTCTGAGATATGAGAAAAATGAAGTCATTTTCACTACTATTCAAACTTCTGTAACTACCACCAACTACTATGAAAAATATATAACAAGGACCATAGTCACAGTCAATTATAAAAAAAAAAGAAGAAACATGAACAATTATATCCAATAAGGAATATTTTGCCCAATACAATCAGGATGCAAAAATTGTTCACCATCAGTTTGGTATGCAGCACCACTGATTTGTTCAGAATGGCATCTCTAAAAATATATTTCTGATCTAGTTCTTGATAATAATCATTCGGTCTTGTATTGAGATTAACTTAAAAGATAAAACAATGGATTACTGAAAGCCAGGTTAGGGTAGTGCTTAAAGTGTTAGCCTAGGTTCTAGGAGAGCCAGATTCAAATTCCCACTCTGCCATGAAGCTTATTGGGTGACCTTGCACCATTCACACTCTTTCAATCTAACCAACCTCACAGGGTTGTTGTAAAGATTAAGTGAAGGTGGAAAAACCAATGTACTCAGCTCTCTTGAGGAATGGTCAGACAAATCTTGGAGTTTGCAGGAAAAAATGTAAATTAAACAATAAAGATAGGAATAAAATTTACAAAAATGGTAAAATAAAGCTGGGATGGTTGCCATGTGTTTGGGAAAGTTTTGATTTTTCCACCTACATAACAGCCATTTTCTTTAACCCTGTCCCTACGGTTCCCATTTGCCCTCTTATGGTGGGAGACATTTAGGCAATTGCAGCCCTTGCCCGCCAATGTTCAGCAGATCAATGGGTGGAAACTGGGGGGGGGGGGCACAATCATCCAGGGGAGAATTTAAAAACAAAACAAAACAATGCCTTGTCTACTTACTGGAAGTTCTGACCACAGACGTCCTGACAATTCCTAAAGCTACCTGAAATTGACAAGGATAGCTCAGCAGTCACCAGAAACTATGGTAATCTGCCTCCCCACAGCCCTTCAGCTAGTTGCCAGGCACTACCTGGCAACCCTACCTGTCTCCATGGTGGCAATGACCTCCCCTTACAGCCCTTTGAAGTTTTTTAAAAATCATCAATTTCATATTGTTATATTATTATACCATTATAATAACAAATGTAACAGGCTCTGTGAATTCTCAACTTCCACTTAAAAAGTTTCTAGTCCCTTCTGTTGTGGAGATATAAATAAAGAGTCATACTTCCACAGCATGTGGAAGGCCTGTTACCACTGTGCTGTATCAGCAGCTGCACTGGCAGTGGGGATTTTTTTTTTTAACCATAATATTTTATTAGATTTTAACTTAGAACATAACAAATAAAAACAGGTTCTCAAACAACATCTTAACAATTTTTCATATATGGCAGTGGGGGAAATGATACAAAGAAAGCACACTAGCCTGTTCTCATGTGGAAACTAGCAACAGTGATACAGCAGTGATACTGATCTGTTCAGAGAATAAAACAATTACAGATCTCTGGGCCTGAACAAGCCAACAAGCATTATTAAACGAGCCCACCTCTTTTATTTATATCTGACAATTTGTCCATCATGGAAATTGATGCATAAGATTACGTAACATCCAGGCAAAATGTCATGACGTATGTCCCATCCCCTGTAGGAATGTAAGTATACAACAGAGATGCAGAAACAAGTTTTCAGCATTTTGTTTCAAAGTTTACAAATCCAAGCTACCATTAGATTTTATGCACTCTCTCTCTTCCATAAAATACATGAGTTTGTAACAAATGCTCACCAAACAACTTGAAGAAGCTCATTAGAACAAATGGTCAGATATTATGGTTTTAAAGGTCAGTTTCCACCAATATAAAGAGAAGGATGCTTGTTGGGTGACAATTTTGTTCCACTGTAGAGAATTTTAATTAAGTCCAATAAAGCAGATTTCCCCTGCCTTAATGTCAGTTGGCTTTTGATCAGGCTCAGTATATCTATGCTATTATGATGCTGATTACTATTTATTATTATTTTATTTAATTCAGATGAATGCCAGGTGTGGTTTAAAGACTAAAAATCAAAAGATCATTTTAAAAATTAAATCTTAATTAAAATCTCTTCCAAGTAGCGTATCACAAATCTCTGGTCATCTGTGAGCCAGCTGGCCCATATGTTCTTTCTATAAAGGGGGATTACTTTAAAAGATATAATTTGAATGGGGATTCATGAATTATTCACTGACCATTTTTTCAAATGCAACTATTTCCTTCTTTTCACTTCTTTTTCATCCTGAATGTCTGAGGTTATTGAATAATGGGGGCAGATATGCCAGATGTTTTTCATGCCAAAAAAGTAGCAAGAAAATTTAGAATTCTGTGTTTAAAACTACCAGATTTGGTGGCTGAAATGGATAATTTAAATCCAATATTGCTAGGTATTAATTGATGCACATCATTCTGGATATAACATTTCCACACTTTTTCAGGAATACGTATCTTTAAATCAGGAATTAGATACTAGAAAGGAAGAGAAATGTGGATTAAAGGGATATTGGGAGGGAAATGGGGGAGGAGCTCAAAAGTAGCAACTAGGAACTAATGCAGCCATCTAAACTAGAACACACACAGTTCCTTCTAAGCGGAGCATTGTGATTTCCAATCAGTTTCAAATAAAACTCATGTACTGAGCAATGCACATTTCCATATATAGTGAAGTCTATAGTGTTAAGGGGCTGTGGTGGCTCAGAGGTTAAAACATTGAAGCTGCAGACCAGAAGGTCTGTAGCTCAGCATTTTGAGACCCAAGTGCTATGTGACAGAGTGAGCTCCCGTCTCTGGCCCCACCTCCTGCCAACCTAGCAGTTTGAAAGCAAGAAATTGCAGGTAGATGAATAGGTACCACTTTGGTGGGAAGGTAACAGCATTCCATGCACCTCAGCATTTAGTCATGCCGGCCACATGACCACGAAAATGTCTTCGGACAGTGCTGGCTCTTCAGCTTGGAAACGGAGATGAGCACCGCCCCCTAGAGTCAGATTCAACTAGCTTTCAAGCAAGGAAAATATTTACCTTTACCTATAGTGTTACAAATTAAAGGTAGAGATAATTATCAGAACTACTGGGACTGCTCAACAATTTTGACATTCTGGAAACAAATCCAGACTACACTGAACTGAAACCAGGGGTCATTTCGTAGAAAAAGAGCTAGGGGTACTTATTAGCATAACTCATTAGCATATGCCACACCCCCTGACATCAGGGGCCCGGCGGTGGACCTGCAAGGCCAGCGGGAGTCCGAGGAAGCCCCGCCAAGGCCCTCCCTGGCCCCAGGCAGGCAGGGGTGGGGAGAGGCGGGGAGGAAGCAACTTTCCCTCCCTCTTCTCCTGCCTCCTCCTGGCTGAATGAGGGCTGGAAGCGGGGCGGCCGGAAGCAGGGGGTGGGGCTTCGTCATGTGCCCCGCCCCCCTGCACCTCACCCGGGGGAACTGCGTTCCCCTGCGTTCCCCCCCGAAATGACCTCTGACTGAAACTATTGATTATGACATTCCTTTAGATCTCAAATTGTTTTTGTCAAGGTTCTTGAAAAATTGTCTGAGTAGTGATGATACAGTATTCATTACAGTTTTAACTACAGCTGCTAGAATGCGAGCACAAGATTGGAAAATTAACAGGGCAGTCATAAGAACACTTTTGTTGGCGTAAACCCCACTCAACAGACTTGAGTAGGAGTCTGAGTAGACCTGCTTAGGATTGTTCTCTAAAGCTCCCATCCTAACAGCACTTCCTGAGAGCATAGGACATATGGCCTGTTGCACTGCTGACAAAGCTAAATTATCACAAAAGGGAAACAGATAAGCCTCATTCAAATAGAGCTGTCAAAATGCAATATTATTTGTCACTGGATTTCAAGCTCTTTGAGTTTTGTACAACGTTATGTATATTTTTCACTTACATGAAAGTAAAAAATCTCCAGCAAACCTCCCCCCCCCCAACGACTGGGCATGGAAGTCAAAGTCTCTCTGTGTTGTTGCTACCAGCAAGTGGTATGCAGCAATGCATTTCCTCTGAACACGTACATTCCATTTAGACATATGCTCTGTGAATTTGTCTAGTCTCCTTAAAAAAATCTTAACTTTCAAAAATCTTAACTTTCAAATACATGTCATGGGAAGTACTTCCTTTTCTCTATCCTGAATCTTCTTTCCATCAACATCATTGGGTGCCTCTGAGTTCTAGCAATATGGGAGATAGATACAAAGCTCTTTCTATTCACTTTTTCTATGCCATGCATCATGTGATTCCTTAGTTCTTAAAAAAAAAACTTTAAAATCCTAAACAGTTAGACTTTCCTGGTAGAGAAAGTACTTCAACCACTTGTTTTTATTGGTTGCCTTTTTCTGAACCTTTTACATTTCTATGATACCCTTTTTGAGATGAGGAGACCATACTGTGCACAGTATTTCAAATGGAGGCCAAAGTATAAATCTATACAAAATGATATATAATTAATTGTCATTACATTCTTGATCATTACTATACAATTATATTTTATCTTGTAATTCTTTATCCATAAAACCATGGTTTAAATTCTGGCATCCTGTTATTCCATATCATAACTATTTTAGAAAACTACATCTCCCTCTGCATGTAGTTTCATAGTATGAGGATGTCCTGGAATGAAAGTCAAGCATTGCAGGAGCCATAGTTTTTTTCCCCTATGTATCTCATATCCCTTATATCTGTCAATAGTAAAGAGTTCTACTAGGTCTCAGCAACTAAGGGGAGGGGGGCGGAAATCCCTGATTCCCAAAACAGCTTCAGTGTTCCTTGCAGCAGCCTTAGTTGGAATAGCACAGACATAGAATAGGAAAAACACATGTAACTTTGATATGTGTTAGCCTGCTGGCACTTTATATGGCTTATAAACCAAATAGCTGGACTGTGCAAACTGTGTGCCAGGGGAAATGCACTATTCAGTGCCCATGAGACAATGCCAACTTACTGAACAGAAGACATGTGCCCAGCCAAGGGAAGCCTTGTACTGAAGCAGCATGTTAGACCAGACATAGAACCATGAAACACCCAATGCCACCCATTCCTGCATCCCCAAGGACACTGCAGACCTGGGTAGATGGCAAGCCAGCCTCCCTGATCCTGCTCACACAGAGATCCAGAAGAGAAGCCATACTGAGCGACAAGATCCAGGAATATTCTTGCCCAGACACCATGAAAAGCTCTCTTCTCCAGCATGCAGGCACCCCCCCCCATCTCTTACATATTGACATCCTCAGGTGAAGCACGTATGCACGTATGCAGCCTCATGAAGTTTCTTCCATGATAGGGTTAGGAAGCAAGTCCGTCTGCCAGCCACCTCTCCTGATGCTGCTGCTGTTTAAACATCTGGTTGCTGAATCAATTACCAATGATGCTGCCAGACTGTTAATCCTTTCTTTCCTTTAGTCTACCTTTCTCTCTGAGAGATGTTACTATTAGAAAAATAGTATTTCTATTACCCAACCATTAATCCCATTCTCATGACCCATCTGGATTTTTCCAGTACTTCCTGAAGGACTATATGACAGAGCAAACATCTGCCTTTAGTCAGTTGAGGGTATAAAAGGAGAGAGAGAGAGAAAGAGAGAGCCACCCCATCTCTCTCTGCTTGTTCTCCCCCCCCCCCATTTGCCCTGCCTCATAGGTTCCATCCTAACGCTATTTGGAACTTTCCACGTGCTCTACTGGTCAGAACATGATCCCTTCCCTTAGTGTCATTCTATTTTTCGCTGCAGATTCTATTCACTGCATCTGGACAGGTACGTATCACCCCTCAACAAAATTCCTACTAATGCAAATGTCTCTAGATTTTTCTACCTTAATTTCCTAGTTCTGTATTGTGTATTTTGACTGCTTGATTTTATATTTGTGTGTGTGTGTGAATATTCCCTTAGTAAAAGAAACTCATGATCACTGCCTTGTCGTGGTGAGGGGGCTTGCGTGGTTTGATGAAGCTGTGGGCAAAGCCGTGAAGGGCCACCCAAGACGGACAGGCCACAGCAGAGAACTCAGACCAAGCGTGATCCCCTGGTAACCCTACCTGGTCCAGTCAAGTCCATGGTGCAATGGAGGTTGCTGGAACTAATGGTATTGCCAGCCACCTCCTTCCTGAATTCTGAGGCTCTTCCAGAGGCATGGCCAACAGAAAGGAGATCCTGAAGAGCTTGGTAGCCCCAGGCCCCATTCTGGATGAGAAAGAGCCACACACCCTGCTGTGGATGGTGGACTCGATGGTATTATACCCAGGGCTTTTCTGAGGCCATGAACCTCTCTCTTTAAGTCTCATTTTAGAGCTCTATTTCTAGCCCCACCCTTTTATTCTACCTCACTATTCCACTGAAGAATAAGTGTGATCTCTTCGGTTGCTTAAATCCCCATGAAATGTTGCTGCTTTTCTTCTGAACTCTGAAAATAACAATTGCCTCAATCAATAACCACATGTTAGCTGCTGCCTTTGTCAACATGCCTTCTAAAAAGCTGCATGGGGCTCAGAACAGACAATACAATGTGCGGCAAAGGGCCCAATTTCATAAAAATGCAAGCAGTATGCAGAAGTTCCTTCCACTTGTTGAACCTTTGGGTTTTTCATACAGTGGCATTGTGAATGTGGAAATCCTGAGAGGAGACAGTAGAAAATATGCAGTTTCCATGAATTTAGAACTTGGTAAGAGCACATCCTCTGATCAGAGGCCAAGTAGAACAGTCCTATAGAAGGAACCACAACAGACTACGTTTGGTTATAGTACTGCTGATCCTGCATTGTGGTAATGCAGCCTGCCTTTGTACGTGAAGCTGTTTCCAATGGGCCAAATGAAATTGAGAACATGGCTTTCCCTGTACATAAAAACAAAATTTATTTCTCAAAAAAAATTGCAGAAAGAGTTTTAGTCATCTGTCAAAAGTGGAAAAGGCATTGTATATTCTAAAAGTACTGACAAGTTTTATAAATTGACAGTCGCACTATAAGCTGAATCTCTGCAGCTCAGCCTGGAGCGCTGGCATCCCTCTGCAGCTCCGTCTGGCACCCCCTGCCCCTCATCATGGTGTCCGGCTTGCTCACCCTGAAGGCTGTCCCTGATTCTACTCTGCTGAGGTTCCTCCCCAACCCCCACCCTCCTCAAGCACCACCCACAAATCTCCAGGAATTTCTCAACCCAGGGCTGGCAACTAAAACCAGCTATGTAGTTCACATACTGTTCCTGTGCATGATGGTGGTTCCTAAATTTGATACTATGAAAACCTATGTCATCCAGTTATATGTTGTGATGAATACCTAGTCCTAATGCATCATTTCTAAATATACCCAACAACAAACAGTCAGAAAATTGGGCTCAGACTAGCCCTGTTACACAGAACTAGGACATCTTCAACAGTATTCTGCCTTTGCAGCCAGAAGTAACAGGCTGTGCTTCTTTAGGCTAGGTGGGTTTCATTTTCTTGTGGGTTCACACAATTGGGATTTTTCTGAATTCCATAAAACACAATGAGGTTGCAGTCACATTGGCCAGAAAAAACGGGGGCGGGGGGAGAAGGCTATTTCCTCCGGAGGAATTTGACTCACAGTTGCAGGATCGCACCTCCCTTTGAAGCTGCAGGCACAGTCCGTCAGTGCATGATCAGACATGACTGCGGGTGAGTCAGGGGGGTTTTGTGCCTTTCCCCCCCCCCCATGCGCTTAACCGAGGGATTGATGAATCGCACCTTTGCAAGGAGGGCTCCCTATGGAGTTTGCAATGATGCACATACTGCAAAGGGGGGGGGACAACGGCACAGAGTTGGGATGGCCTGATCAGACCATTCCGACACCATGACAGCCTGCTGGAGCGATCAGACACAGGAAAGTCTGTCCATGGCCTGTCGCAACCTGTTAACTTACGCGCCCCCCCCCCCCCCCCGTGTTTTAACTCCACTTCTGCAGTGGAGCAGAATGGGTTGCCAATGGCTGCGGGGCGCTTCCCAGATGTTGCTGTATGATCGCACCCTTTAAATTCGCTCAGCATTCGCACCTATGTCAGATCTAATTGTGCATATGATCGCAGCCTGAGGATGTGAAAGGAGCAGGGATAAGGGTGAATGAGTATTAAAATGGCAACATTAACACAAAAGGCCCTGAGATGTGGAACAAAGGAACAAATAGGACAGAAATGCGGGACTTGTAGAAGAACAAAGCTTAACTAACAAGGAGAGGGTTCATAGAAGACTACCATTACTATTGTTACTGTTGCCCCACTCTGGAATGATTCAGAAACATTAACAGCAAGAATCAGCTCCTCCCTCAAGAGTGGAAGGACAGGAGTACAAAATAGATTCTGGGAGGAGGGAGAAAACACAGTGCCAAGGCAGACCAACTTCAGATATTAGGACTGGCAAGGTCAGTTGGGCACCTTCACACTAGGGCTGCCAACTCCTGGTTGGGAAATTGAAAAGTACTGAGCCTGATGCATAGCGAAGTGATTCCGCTCATACTTTATTTAGAGATGTAGAACAAGAGAGAGAATGCTGGCTCGCAGGCCGGCTTATATTTAGGAGTCAAACCACACCCAAGCACACACCCTTCACCATTGATAGGATATTTACAGTGGCCAAGAGTTCCATAGGTCCTACCTTGGATCCTAGCCATCTGATAGGTGCGGGCTAGGATCTGTTTGGTCTATTGTTCCTTAGAGCGAAGCTAGGCTCTTTGCCTGACCACGTGTGGGCTTGGCCTTGCACGCAACAACAGAAATTTTGGGAAATTTGGGGGCATAGCATGGGGAGGGTGGAGTTTGCAAAGGGAAGGGAGCTTAGCAGGGGTGTGATGTCATACAGCCTGTCCTCCAAAGCTACCATTTTTTCCAGGGAAACTGATTTTTGGAGTCTGGAGATCAGTTTCAATTCTGGGAGCACTTCAGGACCCACAGAAAACTGGCAACTCTACGTAAGACTGCTGGGCAGGAGAATGAGGGACAACATTTTGAGTCTTGGAAAGTGGATGCCCATGGAGCTTAAGTGGTAAATTAAACAAGGGAAAGAGGAGACACTGTTGTTGTGCCTGATGGAACAGCCACAGCCTGCAGTTGGTAATAGTTTAAGAAAGGAGATATTTACACAGTTATTGTGTGAGCCCAAGTGTGCCTACTCAGGAGTAAGTCCCACTTTGTTGTTAGGGGTTTACTCTCAGCAAAGCATGCATAAAATTGCAAAATAAATTAGATTATACTTGGTGTAAAAAGATCTCATTTGGCTTCAGTTTATACTGGGACACCAAAACAATGGTAATTCTCCCCTTTAAAATATACATGCCAAAAGTAACCTGGATATTCTTCTTATGCTAATTAAATCTCAAGTCTCTTGTAAAACAGAAGAGCAGTAAAGAAAAATGGCATAGTGGTAGTATTTTCTTGTGCATAAGATGTTGAGTCTAATTCAATACTTCTTCCACCTACTGATGGGACTTTGGTACATGTCCCCTCCAGTCACTAAGTAAGAAGCAGATCCAAATGACTGCTGGGATCATGTTTTCAGAGGTAAAACATAGCTTGTTGGTCTGTGCCAGTAGCCATAGGTGTCAGCTGAAATCTGTTTTGCATGGTCTAACCTAATTTAACCTAATAGAGTCGTAATAAAATGCATTACAGTTGCTTTGGGATAAACAGTTACCTGAGATTTTAAAATTGATAGGCGTTCAAGCAACTTGAATTAGAAACTTCAAGTATAGTACTGAACATTGTAATTCCAGGAGATTGCTATATTCATCCACTGTTTCTCTTCACCTCTGCCCACCTTTGAAAAGCAGGTTGTATCAAAGGAAGATTCTATGTATTTGTATGGATAACTTAGTCTTTCAACTATGAAAGAAGGCTACTGCTATCACTGTGAAAACATTCTTTTTGTTTGGTATAGTACTGGACTAGGACTGGGAAGATCTGGGATCAGATCTCCCATTCAGTCATAGGTCCCTGGATATTCTTCTTCCAACCTTCTCTCTCACACACACACTCTTGCTCTCAAAAGGCCTCTGTGAGGATAAAATGGAACAGGAGAATACCATGTAAATTGCCCCAAGCTCCTTGGAGAAAGGGTTGGGACAGATAATTTCTATTCGTATATGGATATATTTATGAAAAAAATGAAACGTTTCTCATTACTACATAAGTTTTACTGATTTATAATTATGAACAGGAGTTATTTCCTACCGGAACGCACCAGAACACCACTCCAGCAGTAAGGAGCCCAGGGGTGACATCCCCCCGCTGCCTTTCCTGGCCTGCCTGCTGAGGCAGATGGGCCAGGGAAGGGCTGCAGAGCCCCCCCCCCACTATATGTGGGTATTTAAATGCCTTTCTTTCCCTTCCCCAGATGGGAAGGGTCGGACGCATGGTACTAGGTCTGACGCATGGAGACCTTGGACCACAACATGTGTTCAGACGCATTTACTGTACTTCACAACAAGACACACAAAATGGCCCCACAAGGCCAACTATATACACTCCACCCAGCACACCTCAGTCCCCATTGAAGGGTTTGAATCTCCCGCCAAGGGTGCTATTTGTGGACTCACAGTGGACTAGGATCCTAGGTCCCCTTTGTGTTTGGGGACCAAGCTCCTGCTTTAGCCGCAGACCTCTGGTGGTGGTCCGCGTACATAACACCTGGGTATGGTGATTGAGAGAGAGGTAGCTGAACAACTCCAGCTTCCATCCCTGATTCTTTCCAGTCCAGCTTCCGCCATGGCCATGGGACACAGACGGTTCTGGTACAGGGTACAGGTGACCTCCGTAGACATCTGGATTGAGGCGGGTCAGTGCTGCTGCTGTTATTAGATTTAACAGCAGCATTTGATACCGTCGATTACGATCTTATGACCCACCGCCTCGCTGGCATAGGAGTCCAAGGGGTTGCCTTGAAATGTTTTCCTTTCTCCATGGTCAGGGACAGAGGGTGGCGCTGGGTGAGATGGTCTCCCTGTGGTACCCACTAGAATGTGGAGTGCCGCAGGGGGCGATCCTCTTGCCAATGCTATTTAACATTTATATGCACCCCCTCGCCCAGTTAGTCCGAAGTTATGGGCTGGGTTGCCATCAGTATGCTGATGACACTCAACTTTATCTGTTAATGGACAGTCATCTGTCCGCCGTTCCTGGAAATCTGGCTGAGGCTTTGGACACTGTGGCTGGATGGTTGTGGCAGAGTCAATTGAAGTTAAATCCATTGAAGACAGAGGTCCTGTACCTGGGTCGTGAGGGGTTGGAGGTGGGCACCAGGCTTCCCACACTAGAAGGCACACCTCTGGTGCTGGCCCAGTCAGTGAAGAGCCTGGGAGTAACACTGGATACCTCCTTATCTATGGAGGCCCAGGTTGCTGCAGTCGCCAGATCTGCATTTTTCCATTTTAGGCACATCAGGCTACTGAAGCCCTATCTCTCCCCCCAGGCACTGCACTTCCAGGCTTGATTACTGCAACTCGCTCTATGCAGGCTTACCCTTGAAGCTGATCCGGAAATTACAGCTGATACAAAATGCGGTGGCGCGTCTGCTGATGTCGACACCTGTGCGGGCCCACGTATGGCATGTGCTCTATCAGCTGCATTGGCTGCCAGTTGAGTACCGGATCCGCTTCAAGGTGTTGGTAATCACCTTCAAAGCCTTATGTGGCCTGGGATCAGGGGTCATTTCAAAGAAAAAGAGCTAGGGGCCCGGCGGTGGACCTGCAAGGCCAGCGGGAGTGCGAGGAAGCCCCGCCAAGGCCCTCTCTGGCCCCAGGCAGGCAGGGGTGGGGAGAGGCGGGGAGGAAGCAACTTACCCTCCCTCTTCTCCTGCCTCCTCCTGGCTGAATGAGGGCTGGAAGCGGGGCGGCCAGAAGCAGGGGGCGGTGCTTCGTCATGTGCCCCGCCCCCCTGCACCTCACCCGGGGGAACTGCGTTCCCCCCCGAAATGACCTCTGCCTGGGATCAACATACCTAAGGGACCGCCTCTTCCCATATACACCTCAGAGAGTGTTACGCTCTGAGAGTCAACATCTCCTGGTGATCCCTGGCCCAAAGGATATCTGCCCAGCCTCGATCAGGGCCAGGACTTTTTCCACCCTGGCCCCCACCTGGTGAAACATGCTCCCTATTGAGATCAGGGCCCTGTGGGATCTTATTCAATTCTGCAGGGCCTGCAAGATGGAATTATTCTGCCAGGCCTTTGGCTGAGGCAGCAGGCATCCACATAGCCCCCCCCTCCCGAGGTTGCGGTCTCCCACCCACTGATAACCAGCCATGCTCAGTTACATCAATGGGCTGGATTCTCCCTATGGCAAGCATGACTATTGTTTTTATATGTTTTAATGTGTTTTAAATTTTATTATATTTATTGAAATGCTGTGACCCGCCCTGAACCCGTTTACAGGATGGGCAGGATATAAATGCGAAAACAAAATAAATGAATAACAAAACAGACATTGGAACCCCTTCATAATTTGCATGTTTGTGGGAAAGAAATAGTGGTGCTTCATAATTTGCATGTTTGTGGAAAGGAAGTAGTGGTGATCCTTACAAGCAAAATATTCTCTGGTAACAACAAGAGAATGTCAGGACTTGAACACTACTATTCAGATATAATTTAGATAAGTAACATATTTCCTATGCAAATAAATCTGAAAACCATGATCAAATCTCCCACACACTCTACCAGTTCCATGCAATAAATTGGAAGAATGAAGTACTCCTTTTGAAGGCACATCCCTGGCTGCATATTGAAGATTTTTGTTAAACTACAGTTGTCACATTTAATTATTGATTCTTCACAAGACTTGCTTCACCAAAAACAACCTCCAAAACCTTCCAATTCTTTCCTACAAAACTTGTCCTTAAAAAAAAATAAAAATACACATTTCCAATCATGGTGATACAGCCTGTATTTGACAAGGGGAAAAATTATTTTCCCTTGGCTGCCACCTACAAATGCACAAAGTAATGCTGCAGTATTATCACACATGGTCATTAATGTATTGGTTGGGATTAATAGCAGTTCTTGTAAGGTGACAGAATATGACATGAGACCTGTGACTGTTCTCACAGTAGCAGGTATCCACAAAGGATCCAAGCCAAAGTTTTTAACATAGACTGCATTGATGGAAGCTAGGGCTTGGATTAAAGCATTTCTCTTTAAAGTAAAGGTTTTAGAATCTGAGGGAGGATCTACTCTACTTGAGCTTATCCAGGCAGATAAATATTATAGCCAATGGGATCAACTATTAGAAAAGAAAATGAAATGCCTAGGAATAACAAACTATATGATTAGGAATACAGAAACTAAAGACATTATAAGACAAATTTTAAAATCTCTAAGGAAGTTGGATGTTACAAGTACGTCTATTGGGGGTGCAGGGTATGTTCGACACTCCATCTGGGAATTGCCTTCCCGATGCAACTGCCGAAATATTTTTTACCAATTGACAGTCCCAAAACTAAGAAGAGCTTTTACTTTGGCAAGACTGAACATTCTTCCCTTGGCGGTTTTGGAGGGCAGATATAATAAAGTATCACACTTTAATAGAACATGCAGATTCTCATATGATACAATTGAAACCATCGAACATATGATTATGGAGCGCCCTATATTTGACAACCTGAGGGCTAATTTAGTCACGCCTTTACTTAAAGATAAAGAATTGCTAAATGTGCGAACCCAGGTGTCATGGCTACTATCAGATACAAATGTTTGTGTCACCCTTTCAGTGGCAATAATCAAATATAAGAGAAATAATACGAACGTATTTTTTAAAAAAAATTGGTTCTAATTTCTGCTTAAGGTGAAAGACGGATGAGCTGTACTAGATAGATAGATAGATAGATAGATAGATAGATAGATAGATAGATGATAGATAGATAGATGATAGATAGATAGATAGATAGATAGATAGATAGATAGATAGATTCTCCAATCTTAAAAGTTGTTTGCGGCCTGGCCAGCCCCCGGCTCCGTTTTCATGTGATGCCCGTTCTCATGCGGGCGGAGGCGAGAGCTCGGGTTCCCAGCAAGCAGCCATCTTGCAGCAGCAGGGCCGCTTGGGGGGGGGTCGAGCCAGGCCGCCAGTCTCCAAACCTGACCTCCAAACCTGACGCCGGCCTTCCTCGAGGGCCGCCGGCGATGGTTCCCTGCCACCGTCGCTTCCTTCCTGCCCTTTGCTGCTCGTGTTGTTGTTGGTGCGCAAAGCTGCGTCTGAAACTGGAGGGCGAGCGGAGGCGAGAGCTCGGGTTCCCAGAAAGCAGCCATCGTGCAGCAGCAGGGCCGCTTGGGGAGGGGGGGGGTTGAGCCTGCTCGGTGGCTGCTTGCTGGGAACCTGAGCTCTCGCCTCTGCCTGCATGAGAATGGGCATCGCATGAAAATGGAGCCGGGGGCTGGCCAGGCCGCCAGTCTCCAAACCCGACCTCCAAACCCGACGCTGGCCTTCCTCGAGGGCCGCCGGCGATGGTTCCCTGCCACCGTCGCCTCCTTCCTGCCCTTTGCCGCTCGTGTTGCTGTTGGTGCGCGAAGCTGCGTCTGACCCTGAAGGGCGGGCGGAGGTGAGAGCTCGGGTTCCCAGCAAGCAGCCATCGTGCAGCAGCAGGGCCGCTTGGGGAGGGGGGGGTCGAGCCTGCTCAATGGCCCGGCCCACGGAGCCAACGAAACCCACCACCAGTGCGGGGGCCGTGAATGCCATGGCTTCCTTTGGGAGCGCAGCGAGCAGAGCCCGTGGAAGAGTTCATGGGAGGCCTGGGAGCCTGTCGGCGACCCGCACGGCATCAGGCGCTCCGGCTCCTCTTGGCAGACCCGGGCGGGGAGACTCAGCTGGCCATGTGACCCTGGCGGGCAGGCGGAGGAGAGTCCCTGGAAGCGGAGGTGAGATGCAGGCCGAGGCCCGGGGGGTTAGAGAGAGAGAGAGAAGGAGCCCAAAACTGCGGCGGCTCGTTAGCGATGCTCGGTAGGCCAGGCGCTGGCAATGACAGCCGCCTGACAGTTCGGCATTCAGAAGGCGCCGGGAAGAGGCCGTGCGCTGCTCCACAGCCCCTTCCCTCGCAGCAGAGCAGTCGCTGACCAGCAGCCGCCAAGAGGGCCACGCAACAGTGTCCCCGCTAAGCCGGGTCAGTGTGAGCTAGCTCACAGTTTTTTAGCCTCCAGCACCAGTTTATGTCTTTGGCTCAGGAAGGATGGCGCCAGAGCAAACTGATTGGTGCAGCGGCCCAATCGCCCGCTCACGACTTTAATGCCAGCAGCTCACCATGCAGAATTTTTGCTCACAAGGGATGCATGGGAAAGAGCAGGTAGAGAAAAAGGTACTTTTCTCCCTTTCTCACAATACAAGAACTTGTGGGCACTCCATGAAATTGCTGAGCAGTCGGGTTAGAACGGATAAAAGGAAGTACTTCTTCACCCAAAGAGTGATTAACACTTGGAATTCACTGCCACAGGAAGTGGTGGCGGCTACAAGCATGGACGGCTTCAAAAGGGAATTAGATAAGCATATGGAGCAGAGGTCCATCAGTGGCTATTAGCCACAAGGTATAGATAGGGGCTCTGGGGCAAGTGATGATCTGTCTTCTTGGTGCTTGGGGGGGGGGGTCAACAGTGGGAGGGGCTTCTAATGTCCTGGCCCCACTGGTGGACCTCCTGATGGCACCTGGTATTTTTGGCCCCTGTGTGATACAGAGTGTTGGACTGGAGGGGCCATTGGCCTGATCCAGCATTGGCTTCTCTTATGTTCTTATGTCTGGGGCAAGGGATGCTCTGTATTCTTGGTTCTTTGGGGGGGCAGTGAGAGGGCTTCTGGTGTCCTGGCCCCACTGCTAGACCTCCTGAGGGCACCTGGTATTTTTGGCTGATGTGTGACACAGAGTGTTGGACTGGATGGGCCACTGGCCTGATCCAACATGGCTTCTCTTATGTTCTTATGTCTGGCGCAGTGATGCTCTGCATTCTTGGTGCTTGGGGGGCAAGAGTGGGAGGGCTCCTGGAGTTTTGGCCCTGCTGGTGGACCTCTTGAGGGCACCTGGGTTTTTTCCAGTGTTTCCTCTAAGTGCAAGGTAGCTCACAGTTTTTTAGCCTCTGGCTCATACATTTTTGTCTTAATTCAGGAAAGATGCCTCCAGAGGAAACTAATTTATGCAGTAGCCAAATTGCTCACTCATAGCTTTAATGCCAGTCGCTCACAAAGGAGCATCAGAGTCATGTGACAGGAAGAGGGGGAGCTGGACCATAACCAACAGTCCGAAAGGGCCAAGGACAAGAAACAAAAAAGTCATCAAGAGGTTCTGGTGATGTCAGGGTGTGTGGCCTTATGACACACTTCCGGTGATGCCAGGGTGTGTGGCCTTATGACACACTTCCGGTGATGTCAAGGGGTGTGGCATATGCTAATGAGTTATGCTAATGAGCTCTGGCAGCTCTTTTTCTACAAAAAGACCCCTGATTGTTCATTAGGTAACCACCAGGAAATCAAAAGGGTCAGGATTACTAAAGAATAGATTTTATTTATGATTTATACTGTGCAGATTGCAATAGAATACAGTGCAAAAATAAAATAAAATGTAACAAAATAAAATAAGAGTAAAGCAAATCAGAAAGACTTCCCAACCAATGGACCTAGCCAGGATACTTGGCAGGATAAATTAAATACAAATGAGACACAAATTGCTGGGAATAAACCCCATTGAATGAAGTGAGGTGTCAGTTCTGCTAAAAAAAATACTCAACTGGGGAAAAAACTTGAAAATATTTCTGCTCATCCAGAACAAAAGAGAGTGAGCCAGGCCCACTGTCAAGTATGCTACCTGACAGGCCACTTTTCTTGCATATGACATAGCTCACAAAGTGTGCCAGCACTGGGAACTTTTTAATAGTGGTTCATATATTATGTTACACCCTTGAATGCAGAAATGGGAACAATGTACATATCTCCACATTCCCAAGTGTACATGCCTTCATTATATAATGGCAGGTTTCAGACATAGCTATAATCCAAACAACCAAAACTAGCTAGAGAAAACAGTCAGAGTGTAACTCAGTTTAATCCCATCAAATGGGGGGGGGGGGGGGGGGGGGGAGAGAAAAGTAACAATATGTGCCAGGGAAGAAAATTGCCATTCTTTTTCACAATATTATGATGCTTATCTTCATTGAGGGAAACTCATATTTAAAAATAATTGACATTTTCTTAAAGAATTGTTGAAGATTTACAACATGAAATATTTTTATTTCCATGATATTCATGTCATGGCATCTAAAGAATCTGCACTTCACCCTAAGTATGACTAAAGGTGAGCTTTAGAGGGAAGACAAATGAATCAAGCTACTGACACCCTTCTTAATAGTGTTTTCCCCTTTCATTTTCAACATACATCTGGTTATTATTGAATAGAAGCTTTCATGTTTTAAAGATAAATTGTCTTCTCCTGCCGTAACAATGTCCCCAGACATCAAAATCTCAGCCAAAATGTCTTTGGAGAGCATCTGCTTTTGATCTATGGGAGTTTAATTTTTTTGTGTGAATCTGATCTCCAGTTCAATTTCCACAAAAAAGGGGGTGTTAAGACTTGTAGAATCTCTTTACCACGAAACATCTGACTGTATTAAGCAACCATATCAGCAATTATATTCAGTAATCTCTCTGATAATTCTTCTTTTAGTTTTCAGCGTATATTTACTATAGTGAGGAATTATTCTCTCTATGAAATTTTACTAAGATCTTCTATTTTGTAGATTATGTACTCTACTGAAGGTGAAAATGAACATTCTGAGGACATTCCATGCAGTATTTTGCATCATGTCATAATGAAGGAAATTACCAATTAAAGCATTGTGTTGATTTTATATCTTTTTGCTCTATGTTATTGGTAACAATTATAATACAAGTGTATCTAATGAAAATCAAACTTCAGCAACTATAAAGTTCACATTATAATAACCTATTACCTTATAAGCCATGGGTCCCCAACATAGCACCTATGGGCACCATGGTGCCTGCTGACAACTTTCCTGAAATGTTGAAGATTTACTCCATGGAATGTTGTGACTGGCTCTGCTTCATGCAGCAGCCATTTTGTGGTTGTGCCCACCACCCTGTGTCAGAATTTCAAAGATGCCCACAGCCTCCAAAAGGGGCCCCTGTTATAATCTGTGAGTACTGTTCTCAAATACAGCTCAAAAGTTCCTTTTTAACATTTTCCTCTGGTTTGGTCCTATTCCAGAATACATTTTTGTACCTATAAAATTATGCTAGAAATGAGCAAATTTATGGACATCAAAATGTATAGGTTGAAGATCAGATTCTTCACATCAAACAACAAGCAGCACACTGTTTTTATAATTGTCATACATACTTGTTGGAGGTTATCAAGTGGAGAAGTGTGAATTATACTCTTATCTAGATACTTGAGTATTCCATTGTGTATAATCTTGGTATGACAGTTCCTCTGATTGTGTGGAATTCACAAGTGGCTTACTCTTGGCAAAAATAAATGTGAATAGGCTCATGGTTTCTACTGGATGCACAACAGTCCTCCATACATTATGCTGTCACTGTTCCTTCCCTTATCCTGTTCTCTGTGGGGAGGCAGGATGGCCTCATGGAGGTGTGCGAGGATCCTCATGAATTGTTGGGCTGCTTCCATATCTGGCCAGCATAAGTTTGTCTTTAGTATACAATGTCAAGGTTGGTGGGTTTGGGTATTATAACTCTGGCCTACAGTACAGTTATTATGGTCTGAACTCCTTGAACTTGGATCCTTTGAGGCATTTTTGCAACTTAACAAAAGGATAATGGCATCATAAAAATCATGAGGGGAATCTGTTATCAGGAAGCAGACAGGAGAAAGGGGAAGAAGTGTTTAAGTCTTACTTGGCAGGAACATTTTCCTTCTGTTGTTTTTCCCAATTGAAATGTCTTTACAAGGCTGCAATTAGTACTTGTCAATGTATTTTTCCCCTGGTGAAGAAAGCTGCCTTTGGGGGGAGAGGGATTTAAGTGGCAATGGATGAAAGGATTAAAAGAATCTCCCATAGTGATTCTCACCCAATCTGCCCATCAACCTTGTTGATTTTTTTAAAAAATTGGTGTTGGTTTTCCATAGTATTCAGCAGTCAAGTGTGTGTTGGACCTCTTAATACAACTAAATCCCATTTAGATACTTCTCCATTTGATGCCTGCAAAATCACTGTAGGATGCATATCTAAAACCAGCACTGCATGCAAGAGCAATGATGGGTTGC
The DNA here is from genome assembly GCF_001447785.1 of Gekko japonicus. Classification (NCBI taxonomy): domain Eukaryota; kingdom Metazoa; phylum Chordata; class Lepidosauria; order Squamata; family Gekkonidae; genus Gekko; species Gekko japonicus. The sequence goes on along the minus strand of NW_015173688.1, from coordinate 441,234 downwards.
TTTCTGATTATCAGAGTGTATACTGTATTTTCTGGAAATGGGTTATTTATTTACTATATTTATAGCCCATCTTTCTACCCAAGTGCCCAGGGCAGCTTAATGCCAATAATAAAATGTTCAAAATTGTGGTATTAGTTGGATCAGAAATGGAACTGGGAAAGAAGGAAGTGGGTAGAGAAAGAAAATAGAAATATGTAAAAATAATAATGTCAAGAAAACAATGTGGGTAGGCTCTCATGAAACTGGGCAATTGCATCAGTAGTGTCAGCAATAGTGCTATAGGGCAACAGTGCCAATTAACAACAACAACAATAATAATTTCCTAATACTTGGTATGGTGCATCCATTCACAAGAAAGTTTTTGTTTTTGATTTTTAGACATGGATAATAACAAAAATGAAAAGTAGCTATAGAAAATTAATGGCTTAAGGAACTAGATTGTGGGAGAATGGAGCAAAAAAATGAAAGAAGGGGGAAACCAATCAATATTTTACAGACATCTTAGGGTCAGGTTGATTTTGTGCATAGTTCAACCCTTTATATATTGTAGAGTTATTTTCCCCAGGCTCCTTTGCCCATCTCACATTAACATAGTGCTCTGAAATACTGAATGCCAAAAATATATTTCCAATGGTTTTACTGACTGGAAAAACTCTTAAGCAAAACCCAAATTCTTTTAGGATGTTATAAAACTTGATGGGTGGGATAAAAAAAATAGGCTGGGAATCTGTAAGCATAGTTCTAACCCTGTATGAGCCTCATTTGTTTTAGGAAGTTCTTGTGGTGAAGGGAGATAAGTCAAATTTAGAAAACTTTTCCCCCCAATTGTCCTGAGAGCTTTGATCAAACAAAAAGGTTCAGGTTAGGTAACTGGAAACTAGTGCTAGCTAATCTATAATTTGATTGAGTGGAGTAGAATATTTGAAATACATCCTAAATATTACAAGGTGGTTAAATTCCATCTTGCCATTTATCAACAACTGCCTTAGGGTGGACTGAATGCCCAAGAGAAATCAAATAATGGAATGGTATGGCTGGAACAAATCTAAACAGTAATCCATTCCTTCCCTCTATCTTTAGTCAGGATTCACACAGACTTAAGCTGCCTGTCCCCACTTTCTCTGGACATTCAAATAGCTAATGACCTTGGGCAAGCCATAGTTCTGTCAGAGGTGTTCTTAAAAAGAGCAGTTTCTGTCAGAGCTCTCTCAGCCCCACCTAGCAGATTTTCTTTCCCTGGTTTTTTAATTATTCTAGAAGTTTGTTCTGTGCTGAATTCCAATACTCCTTTGTACTGGTCCAACAAGAATATTTTCTAAAATTAACTCTGGAATTGGAGTATGTTCAATTTGCAACACCTTTCTTTCCTGTAATTCCTTTACTTTTTTTCTCTTAACTACTCATGCATACTGATAAAACACATTACTGTGCATCGAGTTATAGCAATGTTCATTTTTAATGTGCTGCTTTACTGATAAACATGTTCCTTTACAGCAAACTAAAGGACACTTGATGCAAACACGCATATGGTCACATGAAGACAGGTCTCAGGGTCTGGTTGTGTATGATCACATACCTCAGGGAAGATACATGACACAGCAGTTCTGCTGACACTACGCAGAACTGGGTCTGTGTGACCCAGTGCCTGGATGGGAAATCTCTTGGGAACCCAGGTTTGCTGCCTTGAATTCCATGATAACATTTATGTAGTACTTTAAAGTCTTCATAGCACAGACTGTTGTAATCCTTAAAAAGAAACCAAGAGGGGGTTATTAAAGAGAACAACATTCCACGGTCCTCATTGCTTACTGGGGCCCCATGATGGCTTTCAGCAATCCTGAATCCTTACAATAACCTTATAAGGTAGATCAATATTTCCATAATGCAGATGGGACTAAAAGAGAGAGGGGGAGTAACTTGTCCAAGGGTACAATTTCTTGGATGGGATGATATTCAAACAGAGGACTTTCTTGTCTTAGCCACTATATTATATTAGCTATTTATGGAAGAAAGATGGGATAGAACAGTATTAAATAAACAAGATTACTTTTTTGCATGGTTTTTATCAATGTACACATTTGCATTGCTAATATAGAAGCAGGAGTAAGACACAAGTGAACTGAAGGGACTGAAGCTGTGGTGAATTATTCATGTATGCCAACATCAGGGCCAGACTACACAGGGAATCTGGGGACCCATATTTTTTGATCCCCAAATATGCAATTTAACTGCAACAAGCAGCCACAAGACAAAATATATGGGGGAGGGGGCTATAGCTCTCAGAAAAGGGGAGTCGTTTTTCCCACACCATTTTTTAAATTAGAAGTGCACCCGGCTTTTCATAGCTCTGGTTGTGAAAAAGGCAGACTATAAGTAACTACACCAGCTCCACTTCAAAAAGAAGACTAAACAATTCAAAATCCCAAAATGATAGGAGAAATTTGGATGAGGAGAATTTCAGAAACATTCCTTGGCGACACAGAGGAAACATTCTCCTAGTCCCCTAAACTGAGCCTTGGAGGAATAGATACTTCCTCTTGAAACAATGCCAGTGCTTAGAAACAAACCCAAAGCCGCTGAAATGTAAAATGTAATCAAGGCCTGCATTCCAGGCAATGTGCTCATGCTCACTCCTGCAGATTTCTCTGATGGAATGGAGTTACTTTTAAGCTGCAAATGCACACCAGTTTCTTTATAAGCTCCAAGGCACAAGAGGTTAAGAAGATTTTGATATAAGAGCCTACAAGGAATAGGCTGCTTAAGAAAGCAATGCATCATGGGATTTACGTGAAAAGATGATGAGTGGTGAGGGCAGATTAAAGGTGGTTCAGGATTGGACATGACAACAACAGTTAAGGGAAATTGAATACACTTCAGGGAATTGGAAGTCATAATCATATTGGTTTTGCAGCTCATGAATACTGAGAGGCTGATATGAGGAAACAGGAGAAGAAGAGCACTGAGAATCAGGTTTTGGGCCCCAAGAGTTGCTACCTGACTTTCAAACCTTTTCAAAATTTATGAGGGTAGTCATAAATTCCTCCCCTCCACACTACACTCTTTGTTTGATTTGCATGCCCTAATACATGCATATTGTATGCAGACAAGGAGAATATTCTAAGAGCCTCATTGCTCAATTTTTAGCCCCAGTGCAAAGGTAGGGCTGCCAAATGCCCCCAGGGGGCAGAATTCCCCCCACGTCCGAGCTCCAATTTCCGCTCCCACGGAATCGGGGCCCGGGGGAAACCCCACCCCCGCGTGCACATCACCCAGAGGTGACTTCGCACGCTGGGGGCGGGGCCACGCCATTTGAGGGGAAAACAAAGAGTTTCCCCCTCAAATGGCGTGGCCCCGCCCCCAGCGTGCGACGTCACTTCCGGGTGATGCGCACGCCTAAGACGCCGGCCGGAAGCCCCCTGCTCCCGGCCAAAAAACATTTGGCAACCCTATGCAAAGGTCAGCTAAGACTACCAAAGAGGTGTGAAATGCTAACGATTTTAAAATATATATGTCTAAATTAGAAAATATCTTGCATCTTTGGTGTTATTTTATGCTTATTTTTTATTTTTTATTTTATTTTATGTTTCCATATAGGTTTTGTATCCCTGCTTTGTCCTATGGTACTGGTGGAAGACACAGACGTTTCATAGTAAGGGACCAGGGCTCAATAAACCATTCTGCTAAATCAACAGAACTCAAGCAAAATTGATATCTTGCTTTGGTTCGACTGCTACTGTATGTGGTCACAGGATATGTGGTTATAAACATGAGTCTATGGGAATACCCCTGCCAGGGCCACCCCAGCCCTCACTGAGCCCAGCCTCACCACATCAAGTGATGGGATGGGCCTCACCTCATCTGGTGAGGGATGGGACAGGCTTGTTTAGTTTCACCCTGTCCAACTGCCCAGCATCTCCAAGAACCTCTTTCTCAGGACTGGCCAGGCAGGCTCTCTCTCCCTCTCTTCCTCCTTGGGTATGCTATGCATCTTTACAAAGTTGGTGCAGATGTTCCTTTTCATATCTGATGAAGTGGCAGAAGCAGAGAGCTAGATATTCTCATACTTCCACTTTTCAATACTTCTTACAACTAACATGAAAGTGGATCTAACATGATGATGATGAAGTAATGGGTTAGTTTCTCCCTCCAGACACCCACTTTCATGTCAGCATTTGCTTCTTAACTTCCACAGATCAAATAAGCATTAGTGTGAAAAGGCGCTTCAGGAGTGTTATGGTACCATTGGGCAAAGGATTTCAGCCAGGGGTCATTTCGTAGAAAAAGAGCTAGGGGAACTCATTAGCATAACTCATTAGCATATGCCACACCCCCTGACATCAGGGGCCCGGCGGTGGACCTGCAAGGCCAGCAGGAGTGCGAGGAAGCCCCGCCAAGGCCCTCCCCACCAACTTACCCTCCCTCTTCTCCTGCCTCCTCCTGGCTGAATGAGGGCCGGAAGCGGGGCAGCCGGAAGCAGGGGGCGGGGCTTCGTCATGTGCCCCACCCCCTGCACCTCACCCAGGGGAACTGCGTTCCCCCACGTTCCCCCCCAAATGACCTCTGATTTCAGCAAATATGAAGAGAAGCACCCTCATATACATGTTTTGTTCACTGATTCATAATGTCAAATTGAGACTGGTGGCAGAACCCCAAACACAGCATATATGCCATACAGGTATAACAAGGTGCTTGATTCCTAGTTCTAGCAAAAGATGTTGAATACGTGACAATTTGTGAGCTGGGAAACAGGAAGATATGGTTGATTACTTATGACTAAAAAGTACTTCCTACTACTCTGCTCAGTAGTGGAGCTAAAATCTTACCATCTTGGGCTTCATAAATAAGATGTCATAACTCATCTCTTCAGTGCAATCTTAAACATGTATACTCAGAAGTATTTCCAGTTATTTCAATGGGACTCACTCCCTAATAAGTGTGCTTAGTATTGCAGCCCTTCTCCATCTTTATTCATCAAACTGCATCACTGCAAAAAGATTACAGCCATTGGGGGGACTGCAGAGGTTGCTTCTATATGACAATAAGATTGAAAACAAATTCAGCCATCAAATAAATAATGTTCTAGTTTTGTTTCTCAAGCCATGAGCCAAGACCGCCACCACTGTCATCTGCAATGTTCTCTTGGCTTGGTTTCTTTTTTATTCATACTGGTCTGATTATAACACATGGCCCTCTCTGAAAATTGACAAAATAGATCTCTTTTCATTTTATTTATATCATGTTTTATTGGAACCACACCACATTTTAAGCCTCATCAATGAGCAGTGGAAAACATCCTCTCCAACTTGAAAAACCAAGCCCTTTCCTCACCCTTGAATTTCCATCACTTCATGCTGAATGAAGTACAGCAGAATGACTGCTATGCTGCTTTATTCTGGTTTTCATAATCCTCTTCACTCATGCACTGTCCCAGAATATATTATGATGGCAAGACAGCTGATGAAACATCTGAAAAAGATTACTAGAGGCTGTCACAAGCTATGCAAAAGACAACACTGTAGTTCCCTATTCCCTCTGAGGCATTTGGAACACCCATCAAGCTATGATATCATGCACACTTGTGACTTCTCAGACACACATTTGGATCAACAAGTATGATCACAGGTTGGTGGATCCAGTACGACCAAATAAATCTGTGCTGATAACTGGCAAGAGTAGACTAGCGCTCTCCAACCTAGATACTGCAATTGCTGTGTCCCTGCCTTGGCCATGACAGGCAGAATCATCACTGATAATGGTGACAAGAGTACAACAATTTCACTGAGCATCCCAGGTGATCCGAACTCCCATCAAGCTAGCTGTTTTGAGGGAAATTGTGCTGCAGCACCACCCCTTACATTACCCCCAGTTTATTTATTTAGTAAGTATGTACAGTTTTGTCCCACCCTTTCTGCAAGATCTCATGCTCCATTCACTCTTTCAACAACCCTATGAGGTAAGTCAGGCTCTCTTCATGCGCGCTCTGTGTGTGTGTGTGTGTGTGTGTGTGTGTGAGAGAGAGAGAGAGAGAGAGAGAGAGAGAGAGAGAGAGAGAGAGAGAGAGAGACCCACCAAGATCATCCCATAAGCTTCATGGTAGAGTGAGGATGTGAATCCAGGTCTCTCCCAGCTCCTAGCCCGCCATTCAAACAGCTACCCCATGCTGGCTCCATCATCTTCTATGCAGATCAAAAGAAGGGGTGCTTCTGGGAAGGGCTTGCCTTTTGCCCCACAGCCACCACTTTGAGTTGTACTAGTGGAACATGATATCTGGTGTATTTTTTTCTTCTGGTGCTGGTATCAGATGAAGGGCATCTGTTTGTTCTGACATGGGAGATCTACATTTGGAAGCCTCCTCTAAGACTGAAAACAGCTTTAAAAAAATATTTGCAAGTTGCCTTGAAGATACTTGATATTAGCCAAAAGGCCAAAAGTGATTATCATACTCTTATCATACTTATAACATCATCATGCTCTTCTCATGTTTTGTATCAGAGTTGGAAAATAGCAACTATACTGTCCTTGTAATCAGGGGCAGTCTTGGTGATTCTCGGAACCTGGGCAAAAGTCAAGGGTGTGGCCGCGAACAGCCTCTTTATTCCCACCTCACCCACCCTGAACAAGAATAAAGCACCCAGTTTCCACAATGCATATTCCTTCAAAATATTTGAACAGTTTGCATTTTGACTTTATTTTCCACTATCATTTTCTATCACCCCCAGCAGCCACTGGAGATCCCCCAGTGCAGGGCCCAGGGCAATTGTCCTGGTTGCCTCGTAAGTAGAATCACTCCTGTTTATAATATAAGATCCAGACTCTTTCTACACAAGTGGAATTCATGTTATTAGTGCCAGGGATCAGTTTGCCTTGGCCTCCTAGAGACAAGGAAGGCACGAGTTCTTATTGGGTTGTTACATTTGAAGCAGCTAATTAGGATGCATGATCTGGCTTGATATATTCTGACCATGCCTCCACCAAACAGTTCAACACATCATCAAGTACTTACAGCCTCTATTGGATAATTACAATTCTCTTTCACAAGTACTGGTGGGGCAAAACTTTCCTTGTGCACAGACAGCCTACCAATCTCAAACAACTCCTCACCCACAATAATGCAACATCTAATTTGAACATGGACACAAATCGGACACCAGGAATCACAAGATTGAGAAACCTGTAGGAGAGCACTTCAGCCTTCCAGGACATTCAGTGGGAAACCTCAAAGTAGCTTTTTTATTACAAAGGAACTTCAGGAACAGGATGGAAAGGGAACTGCTGAGTTGCAAGTTACTACAACACTCGGAACAAAAACCTCCCCAGGACTTTACAGGAATATTGGTTTCTTTTTTTTTTTTAATTGAAATTTTTTTTTATTTCGCTATAAAACAGGAAATTCAACATAATACAACTTTAAGTGTAATTAGAATAACTATAATAACAACAAAGATTAATAACGAAGCAACCAGTTGAAAAACATGACTACCATACCTAAGAACTTAACAATCTTATCTACCTGTAGGACGGTGAGTAATAACACAAAATTAATTACAGTATGGAAGATATATTGATAGCAGTTCTTGTAACATTAGATATATTTTGAGATTAAAATACTTTATCATAACCTGATAAAAATCTATTGCCGTAACGAAGTACGAAAAGATAAAGGTGTGCCAAGATATAACTTGTACTATAGTCTTATTTCTAATCTCAAATCCAGAGATGAAATTGAGACCATTGGGAGGACACAAACTGTTGTTGGGACCAGAGAACCATAATTGGGTACCACTTACTGGTGAAGGGATCTTGATCTGAATTCTGCGAAAGAGATGATATTCTGCTGGTGACGGCATCCATAAGAAAATGGTTCCATAGTTTGTTGTGCCAACTATCTATGGTGGGTGGATTACTATCTTTCCAGGCAAAAGCTATGGAAGTCTTAGCTGCATCTAGCATTATTTCAATTGTGTCCTTATGTGGTCTATTGATCAGTTCTTTGGGCCAAGTATTTAAAAATAGAGTTTCGGGTTCAAGCGGTACCGACACCAATGTAACTTCCTTTATAGTTGTTAGAATCTTTTCCCAGAAAAGTCTTATTTTAGGACATCTCCACCAACAATGGGCAAAGTCCGCAATTTGGGCACATTTCTTCCAACATAGCGGGGAATTGTTATTAGAGATTCGTGCTAGCACTTTAGGGGTGAGGTACCACCTCGTCATTATTTTCAAGTTTTGAAATTTCACTGATATAGATTTTGTTCTAAAGCTAGATGATCGCCAAAAATTTGTCCATAGATCGCTGTTTAGTGGTACGGTACAGTCTTTTTGCCATTCTTTCTGAAAATGTTGGGTATCTTCACATCCTTGAGTGTTCATTATCGAGTATAGTTTAGAAATCAAGCCTTTATATTGGCTATCAGGGTGTCGTAATAGCATTTCAGTTTTAGTTACTGGACACTCAATTATCTTTAAAGCTTTAATAGATTGTAAGAAATCCCTCATTTGAAAATAGAAATACCATGGTATGCGTAATTTTGATTTCTCTTCTAATTCCAATTTTGACATAATGCCAGATGGTTTTACCACATCCACAATTCTGGTTATATTAGCTTGTCTCCATTTGAGACCATCTTTGTGGGCTATGCCAGATTGAAACCAACCCTCGTGACAGAATGAAGAGTATCTGGAGATTTTAGGTAATAAAACTTCCTTGAGTTTTTTCCAGGTGTACACCGAAGGAAGAAGAATTCCTAGGTCAAAAGAGGAGATGTGTTGTAGTCTGACAGGATCCCAAAGAAGATCACCTGTCGTGATAGGGGAGAGAAGGTCATCTTGTAACTCGACCCAGGTAGGTTTGGATGTGTTTCTTAACATTTTGATCGCATTGGCTAACAAGGTAGCTTTATTGTAAAGATGTAAATTTGGGAGTGACCATCCCCCAAGCGATCTGGGCCGTGTAAGGGTTGTAAATCTAATTTTGGGCGGTTTCCCTTTCCATAGAAATTTTTGTAGAGTCGTTTGCCAGGTTTTGATCGTATTGGTGGGAATATTTATTGGAGCAGCCCTGAAAAGAAAGATGAACTTCGGTAAAATGAAGGATTTAATAAGGTTGAATCTCTCTGTCCAGGAGAAATTTAGCTTAAGCCATTTTCCAATAGTATTTTGAACTTCTGCGTGTACCTCCCGGTGGTTCAAAGATATCAAGTCCGCTGGATTTTTTGGAATTTTTAAACCGAGATATTCTATATATTTAGGTACCCATTGGAATTTAAAGTTATCTCTAATATATTGTTTTTCTTCTTGGTTAAGGTGAAAGGACATAATTTGTGATTTTGTGGAGTTTATCCTAAGGCCTGATACCTTTCCAAAGATGTCCAGGAGGGAGTTTAGAGCCGAAATGGATTCTGTGGGGTTAGACAAATACAAGATCATGTCGTCAGCAAACATTGAAAGTTTGGTCTCTTTGGATTTAAATTGTATACCTGTTATTTGTGTTGAGGTCCGAATAGCATTGGCCAGGGGTTCGATTACTAGGGCAAACAATAAAGGTGAAAGGGGACACCCTTGGCGAGTGCCTCTCTGTAAATGAATGTCATTGGTGCATGTTCCATTGATTTTAATTTTGGTTTTGGGGGAATCATATAGTAATCTAATCATGTTATTGAATCTTTGACCAAATCCCATTGTGTTTAATACCGAAAATAAATAAGGGAATTCTACCGAATCAAAGGCTTTTTCTATATCAAGCGAAAGAAAAGATGCTTTTTTGTAATTAGAACGACAATAATTGATAAGTTGTAAGGTCTTAATTGTGTTATCTGGCAAGTCCCTGCCTGGGATAAACCCAACCTGATCTTTGTCTATATAATCTGAAATAAAAGTATTCAACCTCCTAGCTAGTGCTGTTGTAAGTATTTTGAGATCCTGATTGAGGAGGGAGATAGGTCGATAGGAGGCAGGGTTTAGAGGGTCTTTGCCTTTCTTATGAATGATTACTGTTTGGGCCTCCCTCCAAGAGGGAGGGATCAAACCAGTAGTAAGAACTGCATTACAGGCTGCTGTGAGCGGACCCACTAAAACGTTTGCAAATTCTTTATAAAAATCTGATGGGTATCCATCTGGGCCCGGGGATTTGGCAGACTTTAAGTTTTTGATTGTGTCTAAGATTTCCCTCTCTGTGAATGGTTCTTCTAGTAGCCTCCTATGGGGTTCTTTGATTTGAATTTTGGAGGCATGCGTCATTAAAAAGGAGTCAATGTCTGCTTGGTTGGGGTTTGAGGATGCATATAAAGTCCGATAAAAATTTTCAAATTCTTTCGCTATTGATTTTGTTTGAGTGAGTATTTCTTTCTTGCTGTTCTTGATCGCCGCTATTCTATTTGTACTCATTTGTGCTTTGACCCTATGTGCTAGTAGTTTTAAAGTTTTCGGGGAGCGGAACCAATATTTTTGTTTTGTATAAATAATTTGCCTGCGGATTTTAGATGTTTCCAGAACCTCTAGTTCTCTTTTGGTTGTTGATAGTTGTTTATATATTTCTACATCTCTAGTTTGCTTATGTTTCTGCTCTAATATTTTAATATGCTCTCTTAGCTCATATTCTTTCTCTTGTCTTATCTTTTTCAGAAACGAGGTTTGGGATATTATTTTTCCTCTGAGGACCGGTTTAAGCGCATCCCAACAGAAAATTGGAGAAGAGCCCTCCTGAAGATTATCTTTAAAAAATTGCTTTATATCTTTTTCTATTTCTTGTCGAGCGAACTGTTCTGATAATAAAGATGTATTGAAGAACCATTGTTTGTGTTTATCAATTTCATCTGATAATTTTAAGTTGCAAGTGAGCCAGCAGTGGTCAGACAAGTTAGAGGGATCAATGGAAGTGGAAAGAACTCTATTTTGCAAAGTTGAGGAAAGTAGAATGAAGTCAATCCTGGAATAGACTGCATGTCTAGCTGAGAAAAATGAGTAGTCCCTCCCTGTTGGGTTACATGTGCGCCAGATATCTATAAGGTCATTTGAATGAAGGATATCCCCTAGGCCCGTATATCGTCTGTTTTTTTGTTTTACACTGGTGGGGATTGATGTTTTATCCATCTGTCTGTCTACCACTAAGTTAAAATCCCCCCCCAGGATCACCTCTCCCGTAGAAAAGTTTTTTAGTGTACTCATTACTTCTGTTATGAAAGATAGTTGGTTTTCATTCGGGGCATACAGTGTTACGAGCGTAGTCGGTTTGTTTTCTAGTGTACCTTTGACCATGAGGTATCTACCTTGTGGGTCTTTTTTCATGGCTGAGAAGGTAAAATTCGTGTTTCTTGTAATTAATATCGCTACTCCTCTCGACTTTGAATTCCCAGAGGCCAGATATTGATGTGAAAATTTGTTCGAATTAAAAACTGTGAAATTAGATTTCCTGAGGTGTGTCTCTTGGAGGAATATTATGTTTGGTTGTTGTTTCATTAATTGGGTTAGAGCACGTTTTCTCTTGATAACATTATTTAGTCCGCATATGTTGGAAGAGATTATTTTGATCTCATTATTAGCCATTATTGTTACAACACAATAATTGCCTTACCCAAAGAGAAATGAAAGGAGTTAAAGTGGTCACCCTCTTAGAAGGTGGATCAGAACTGTCTATATATTTCGGTTCGTCTATGTCCTCTCGATGGACCCAACAACACTAAAAAGAGAAAACAAATAACAGACTAACAAATTAATTAGATTAAATAATAAGTATTCACTATATTGAATTGTAATTAGATAGAATCACAAGGAACTGTATCAGACTGAGTTACTCCAAGAAAGAATGCACACTTAAGGAGTGATGTAATTTTGTAAAATAGGTTATAATTGGTGCAAAAGGGAAAACCTTAGAATCCAGCTATTGGAAAAACCTACACTTGATTTTTGCCCTGTGTTAGGAAGATAGTACGTAAAAAGATAGTGCTTGGAAGGGTAGTTTTTGCTGGTGGATAAGCTTAATTAATCAAAAAAGAGCCTTTAAAGTATATTGAGTTTGTGCTTCTGGTATTATAAAACACCCCTCCTATAACAAAATGGGTATAGTTCAAACGATTAATTGTTGGATAAAACCTAAAAGAATTTAAAATGATTCTGCGGAGTGAGTTGAGTAAGGTAAATACCTAAAATAGTAACAGGTCCTGGGCACCTAAAATTAAAATGATAATCACACAGTAACAATTAATTAGGATAAAATGCTAATATACTTAATGTGTGAGTTGTAGTTGTGTTAAAGTTGATTGTATATTTCCTGAAGAAAAATAATTAATTAGTTAGGCATTACAACTGGAAAAGTTAATAAAGTTTGGAATTTATTGACAATCAAATAGTTAAAAACAAGATTTTTTTTAAAAAAAAAAAGCTTAAAAAACCTTTGCCCTCTTTGCTGCAGCTATTAAAAAATAACTGCAGAGAACTGGTACTCTATGTACCCAGTTCCTAGAGTAGAGCAAACAAGCTATACGAACAGAAAAGAAAGGAAAAAACTTGTAAGGAGCAAAAAACCTTGGCGCCATTAGGAGCCCTCCTCCTCATCTTTTGTGTGACATATTGACTTCTATAAAATCAGCTAACTCTGATAAAGTTTTACAAACCAATACAGAACTTTAAGCCCTTACTAAATATAAAGCACAATAATGAAGGTTAAGATAGAATTGGTAAAAAGGCTAAAATACAACACTTAGTGTCTCCTCTGCCTGAACTGTTTCTCCCTCCGGAGAGCTTAAAATAGAACAATTAGTGACTCCTCTGCCTGAACTGTTTCTCCCTCCGGAGAGCTGCTGGGTTTTGACGCGCTGCCGAAAGGTGCTTGCTTCGGTGCAGTCTGCCGTATACTAACAATAAATGAACGAAAACTTGGTTTGCTATCTCCTCAGGAGCATAAACCGACAGTTGTTAAAACGATGCATGTTATTACGGTCAAAAAAGCGATCGGCAGTGGAGATATAAATCTTAAGTAAAAGACAGAAAGCGAAAGAGAAAGTTTTCAAACAGCCACTTCACTCAGGAGTTGCTTGCAGACGCTGAGGATTCTTCCTGCACATTTTCGGAGCGGACGATCTTGCTTGAAATAAATGGTGGTGGTGAGGGTGAAGTATCTTCTAAGCTCCGTTTATTGGACTTGTAGTTGACTTCCATCGGAATTTCAAGTTGTAGAGTGCGCAGTAGATCTTTACCTTCTTCCAATGATGATACACGGTAAGTTTTCCCCTGATGAGTTAGTTGTAGCACAAGAGGCGTCACCCATTTGTAGCGGCGGTTAGCTTCATTAAGGGCAGCCATGATCGGCTTTAGCTCCCGCCTTTTTTCAAGCGCTTCTGATGGCAGATCCTGGTAAATCTCTATTTTGGCCCCCTTAAAGTTTAGAGAGCCTTTCTGTCTGGCCTTTTGTATGATCGCATGTTTAAATCTTGTGTCCAGGACCGTTAATAGAACATCTCTTGAGGGGCGATTTTTGAGAGCGGCTAGGGAGCCCCCTCATGGATCACTGCCTTGTCGTGGCGAGGGGGCTTGCGCAGTTCAATGAAGCTGTGGGCTATGCCGTGAAGGGCCACCCAAGACGGACAGGCCACAGCAGAGAACTCAGACCAAGCGTGATCCACCTGGAGAAGGAAATGGCAACCCACTCCAGTATTTTTGCCAAGAAAACCCCATGGACAGTATCAAAAGGCTAAAAGATATGACGCCGGAAGATGAGCCCCTCAGGTCGGAAGGTGTCCAATATGCTACTGAGGAAGAGCAGAGGGCAAGTACAAGTAACCCCAGAAAGAGTGAAGCGGCTGGGCCAAAGCCGAAAGGACCCTCAGTTGTGGATGTGTCTGATGGTGAAAGGAAAGTCCAATGCTGCAAAGAACAATACTACATAGGAACCTGGAATGTAAGATCTATGAATCAAGGTAAGCTTGACGTGGTCAAAAATGAGATGGCAAGACTGAACATCGATATCCTAGGAATCAGTGAACTAAAGTGGACAGGAATGGGCGAATTTAACTCAGAAGACCATTATATCTACTACTGTGGCCAGGAATCTCGTAGAAAAAATGGTGTGGCCTTTATAGTCAACAAGAGAGTGCAAAAGGCAGTACTGGGATACAATCTCAAAAATGACAGAATGATTTCTGTCCGATTCCAAGGCAAACCATTCAACATCACAGTAATCCAAGTCTATGCCCCAACCACTGATGCAGAAGAGGCTGAAGTGGACCGGTTCTATGAAGACCTACAACACCTCCTAGAACTAACACCAAAAAATGATGTCCTCATCATCATAGGGGACTGGAATGCTAAAGTAGGAAGTCAAAAGGTAACTGGAATAACAGACAAGTTTGGCCTTGGAAAGCAAAATGAAGCAGGGCAAAGGTTAACAGAGTTTTGTCAAGAGAACACACTGGTCATAGCGAACACCCTTTTCCAACAACCTAAGAGGCGACTCTACACATGGACATCACCAGATGGGCAACACCGAAATCAGATTGACTATATAATTTGCAGTCAAAGATGGAGAAGCTCTATCCAGTCAGTAAAAACAAGACCTGGAGCTGACTGTGGTTCAGATCATGAGCTACTCATTGCAAAATTCAGACTTAAACTGAAGAAAATTGGGAAAACCACGAGGCCATTCAGGTTTGACCTAGATCGCATCCCTGATGAATATACAGTAGAGGTGAAGAATAGATTCAAGGGTCTGGATTTGATAGATAGAGTGCCTGAAGAACTATGGACAGAGGTTCGTGACATCGTACAGGAGGCAGCAATCACCACCATCCCAAAGAAAAAGAAATGTAAGAAAGCAAAGTGGCTTTCTGATGAGGCTTTACAAATAGCAGAGGAAAGAAGGAAAGCGAAAGGCAAAGGCGAAAAGGAAAGATTTACCCAACTGAACGCAGATTTCCAGAGAACAGCAAGGAGAGATAAGGAGGCCTTCCTGAATGAACAGTGCAAAGTAATAGAAGAAAACAATAGAATGGGAAGGACTAGAGATCTCTTCAAGAAAGTTGGAGAAATCAAGGGAGCGTTCCATGCAAAGCTGGCCATGATAAAGGACAAAAACGGTAGGGACCTAACAGAAGCAGAAGAGATTAGGAAAAGATGGCAAGAATACACAGAAGAACTATACAAGAAAGACCTCGATGTCCTTGACAACCACGACGGTATAATCACTGACCTCGAGCCAGACATCCTGGAATGTGAAGTTAAATGGGCCTTAGAAAGCATTGCTAACAACAAAGCTAGTGGAGGTGATGGTATTCCAGCTGAGCTATTCAAAGTCTTAGAAGATGATGCTGTTAAAGTGCTGCACTCCATTTGCCAGCAAATTTGGAAAACGCAACAGTGGCCACAGGATTGGAAAAGGTCAGTATACATTCCAATCCCAAAGAAGGGCAATGCCAAGGAATGTTCAAACTATCGCACAATTGCACTCATATCACACGCTAGCAAGGTCATGCTCAAGATCCTACAAGCTAGGCTTCAACAGTACGTGGATAGAGAACTACCAGAAGTACAAGCTGGGTTTCGAAGAGGTAGAGGAACTAGAGATCAAATTGCCAACATTCGCTGGATTATGGAGAAAGCAAGAGAGTACCAGAAAAATATCTACTTCTGCTTCATTGACTATGCTAAAGCTTTTGACTGTGTGGATCACAACAAACTATGGCAGGTCCTTAAAGAGATGGGAGTACCAGACCACCTCACATGTCTCTTGAGAAACCTGTATAAGGGCCAAGAAGCGACAGTTAGAACCGGATATGGAACAACTGATTGGTTCAGCATAGGAAAAGGAGTACGACAAGGATGTATATTGTCGCCTTGCTTATTTAATATATATGCAGAGTACATCATGCGAAATGCTGGCCTGGATGAATCACAAGCGGGAATTAAGATTGCTGGGGAAAAGATCAACAACCTCAGATATGCAGATGATACCACTCTAATGGCTGAAAGTGAAAAGGATCTAAAGAGCCTCTTGCTCAGAGTAAAAGAGGAGAGCGCAAAAGTGGGCTTGAAGCTCAACATCAAAAAAACTAAGATCATGGCATCCGGCCCCATCACTCCTTGGCAAATAGAAGGGGAAGCTGTGGAAGTAGTGACAGACTTCACGTTCCTGGGATCCCAGATCACCGCAGACTGTGACTGCAGCCATGAAATTAAAAGACGCCTGCTCCTTGGGAGGAAAGCGATGGCGAACCTAAACAGCATGATAAAAAGTAGAGACATCACCCTGCCAACAAAAGTCCGCATGGTCAAAGCAATGGTATTCCCAGTAGTCATGTATGGCTGTGAGAGTTGGACTATAAGGAAGGCCGAGCGCCGAAGAATAGATTCTTTTGAACTATGGTGCTGGAGAAGACTCTTGAGAGTCCCTTGGACTGCAAGAAGAACAAATCAGTCAATCCTCAAAGAAATCAACCCTGACTGTTCCCTGGAAGGCCAGATAATGAAACTGAAGCTCAAATACTTTGGCCACCAAATGAGAAGGGAGCACTCACTGGAAAAGACCCTGATGCTGGGAAAGATTGAAGGTCAAAGAAGACGGGGACGGCAAAGGATGAGATGGTTAGACAGTGTCAGCGATGCAACGAACATGAAATTGAGCCAACTTCGGAGGACGGCGGAAGACAGGAGAGCCTGGCGGGAGATTGTCCATGGGGTCGCGAAGAGTCGGACTCGACTGTGCGACTGAACAACAACAAGGGAGCCCAATCGATATGCTTTAGTAATTACCGGTATAATGTCACCATCGACTGAGACCTCTTGTGCTAGCCATTTTGATAAGAATGTAGGAAGGTGCAGCGGTTCACAGACTTTCTCATCAAGCCCTCTAATCTTGAGGTTATTCTGATGAGTAGCCATGTCAACTTTTAGCGTCCTCTCAGCAATCACCTCATCCACCCGTCGGCTTTCTTGAAGTTCCCTCCAATTCAGTTGAGTGTTATTCAGCGCGCTTTCAGCTACCGCAGCAGTCTCGTCTATGCTTTTTTGCATGCTTTCTATTTGTTCATGGATCGGACGCATCATCAACGCCATATTCTCTAGCAGAGTCTTTTCCAGTCTATTTAGTGTGGTTTCAAAGACTGAATTGGACACTGGCGCATCAGCTTTTCCTCCCCCCGTGCCTGACGCCGCCATTTTAGCCGGAATGCTGCGACGCTGGCCTGTCTGAAAGGGGCTCGTTTTAGTATTTATTTTAACTTGTACCTTCTGTTTTTTGTTGACGGTGAGTTGGCTGTTGGTACTAGACTTTGTGAGTTGGCTGTTGGCGAAGAGTCGGACTCGACTGTGCGACTGAACAACTAGACTTGACCTCCATAAATTTTAGAGCTTTTGCAGGGCTATGTGAGTTAGCTTGATTAGGAGATGAGGAGAGTTCTCCGGAGCTCTAGGTTTAGGCGGCCATCTTCCTTGCCCGCGTCGCCACGCCCCCGAATATTGGTTTCTTATCTCATTATATAGGCTAAACTCATTCAGCCCTTACAAATCTATTCTCAATAAGAAGGGCTATACATCCTCTGTATTTTAGCATATTTCTTTTTTTGGAATAGTATATTGGACCCACGTTTAGGGGGATGACCATCAATAGCATTTAGGGAGGGAGCTAAATCATTCAGAAATAAATTAAACAGGTAGGGGGCTAAGATGCAACCCTGTTTGACTCCCCGATTGGAGAAGATTTTTGAAGTTAGTCTACCTAGGTCGTTGTACCACACTTGACAACTATTAAAGGAATACATTTTACAAATAAGGAAAAGTAAGAGTTTATCTAGACCCATGTTATCCAACTTATTCCAGAGAAGGTCCCTGGGAATGGAGTCAAATGCCCCTTTTATATCAAGGAAGGCTGAAAACAGCCTCTCCCCCCCCCGTACCACTGTATTTCTCTATCAGATGGTTAAGAGTTATACAGTGGTCCAGAGTAGACTTGCCGGGGCAAAATCCGATCTGTTCCCTACTCGAGAGATTTTGCTCTTGCATCCAGGAAATGAGTTTTTCCAAAAGGTAACTCACGTATAGTTTGCCTGCTATGTCAAGTAGACTAATTGGACAGTAGTTCTCCGGTACTTGTGGGTCACCCTTCTTATAAATCCGGACAACAATGGAATTTGTCCATGGTACTCAAACTTTGTTTTGATATATCACTGTTTTACTGATTTCCTCTGAAAAGTTACTTCCCATATTTTATAAATTTATACAGAACTTTGCCTAGAAAATGTGGACTGCACTCATCAGGGTGGTCTTGGACCAGAGAACCAAGCTAGATGAACAAATATAATTTCAGGATATAATAAAATCCAAAGCTTCTTTCCAGGTCGCTCTCCCATAGACTTTTTGAAGAAGATGGAGAAGAAAAATAAAAAGATATTTTGCAAGGAGCTGCTTTCTGCCCACCCAGAGGAGACAGCCATAGCTGCCAATTTTCCTCTACTTGATCCTTTGAGTGTGCACTTTAGAACCTCACAACATGAACATGAACTCTGTCAAACCCAGGGGACGTCTGAAATACAGATTAAATGAGCAGTGCACTTTGATTGCTTCATAGTTAAGCAACAAAACTGCAGTTCTTTTCCGGTAGTATTAACACTGCTGTCAGAGTGAAAGGAGAAGTATCGCAAAGTGCTATCTTTGAGAAAGTTAGGGGGCGGAGCGTCGGCGTGTTAATGGCGGACGCATTCTAGCTGCTCTCCTCAACGACCCTCCGAATCCCTCGCTAAAATAAAGCCTCCAAGAAGAAAACACCTCAAACTGATATGGGAAAAAGCGAAGAGAAAAGACTGAAGCAGGGAGACTCGCTTCCAATCACTCCAAAATCCCTTTTTTTCAACTCAAACGCTAAAGAACTCGGCGGCAACGCGAAAACGAGCGGAGACAAAATGGCGACTGGGGAAAAGAAAAACGCCGCGGAAACGCAACCGGTAACGAAAGCAGACCTTAAAGAAACTCTCTCACAATTTAAGAAGGAAATCTTAGACATTTTAAAGCCAATGGCTGAGCAACTCGAGACGGTGAAAGACTCGATACAAAACGCAGTTCAGCTAGCGGACACGGCACTTGAGACATCTATAGCCAATCAAAATGACATCCAAAAACTTCAAAAATACCAAGATTGGTCAAAAGAACGAATACTAGCCCTTGAACATCGCTCCAGAGAACGCTTCCTGAAATTTCGTGGAATACCAGAGCTGGCAGAAGGGAATGAGCCTCTGACTACCTTCATCGCCGCCTGGCTTGCGCAACTCATTTCTTTTGAAGACGAAGCTACTCCAAAGCTTATAAGAGCCTACAGAATTGGAGCCAAAAATAACGACAAAAGAAAAGTGCCGAGAGATATTGCAGTCGAGCTTTTGGATTTATCAACAAAACAACGTATTTTGACGGAAGCCAGAACCAAAGGTCCGTTTAAATTCACCGATGAGACTGTTCTTGTCTTCCCTGATATCCCGCAAGAAGCTCTACAACTTAGGAGGGATCTAAAACTGATAACGAAAAAACTACAAGAGGCCCAAATAAAATATAAATGGACTGTTACTGGATATCTACAAACCCGTATCAAAGGGAAAACTTATCAAGTAGAGGACTATGAATCAGGTCTGGCCATGCTAGAAGACCTTGGTCTCCAAAAGCCGGAAGACATGGAAACAAATGAAGAGATACAAAAGAAACGCAAACGAGAAGAAGAAGGGTCACCTTACAAATGGAGCCGTATACCTTTGAGACCTCGCACAAATACTTAAGTATTATAACTCTATTGAATTGCTGATGTTTTCGCTTTTGTATTATTATTCACTAAAAACAAGGAGGCTTTATGTTATGTTTAATATGGAACATATAGGTTTAGGGGAGGAAGGAGGGCCGTGTTGGAGGTGGCTAGAAAACCCCAGCAATGGTATTTTTCTTTTATTTTTTAATAATATTCTTGGAAATTTTTACAAACTCTTCGGAGGAGCATTTTTTGCTCTGTGTGAGTCATACTCTCACCCGAAGGGGAAACAAAGGGAGGGGAGGGAGGGAACTGTCGTACAGTAGAAAAGAATATAACTATCTCATGATGAAAGGGGGAAGGAGAAGGGAGGGAGAAAAATTGTTAAGAGGTAGAATGGTTACTTGTTTAAAATTTAAATTTAGCAGTGTTCTTCTTATTAGTATAAAATATGTTCCACAGTTAGTTTATGAAGAATGGAAGTTCAATGGTTGTATTAAACTATGCAGGTTCCTTAAGTCTCCAGATATATTATGTTTCATCCACTTCTGGATTTTTAAGATATTCAATAGAGGCTTTAAAATGGTTAATGTTTTTGTATTTACAACAATTACTAATGCCATTTGTTCAAAAGTAATAATAAAGATGTTCATGTTTTTTCAGCAATTTATATATGTGAGAATTCGATCTGTGAAAGCTAAATGTTTTTTTCGTATTTATATAAATAAGGATGGCTGAATTAAAGATATTAACCCTCAATTGCCGAGGGATTAATAACATTGTCAAGGCAAAAAGAATTGCAAGAGACCTCCACAAACAGAAAGTGCAAATTGTTTTTTTGCAAGAAACATATATTAAAAATAAACAATATGCACTACCATCTGCATGGTTTACAACACAAATATTAGCTCAGGGGACCTCCAAATCCAGAGGTGTTGCTATCCTGATAGCTAAAAATGTTAATTTCCAAATTATTGACATTGAAACTGATTGCAATGGGAGATATCTGTTTATTAATGGGACTATCGATAATAACAAGCTAACTTTGGCAACAATATATGTACCCAACATACATCAGATAGAATTTATTAAGGAGACTTTAGGAAAATTACAAAAATTTAAAAAGGGACCACTCATATTAGGAGGAGATTTTAATCTTACAATGAATCCTATGATAGATAAATCAACAGGAAAAGATAACAAAACTAAAATAACCTTAGGTACTAAAAAACGGACTATCCCCACTCAATTTGAAACACTGATGACACAAAATGAGTTATATGATATATGGCGTATACAACATAAAATGCAGCGGGACTATACCTTTTTTCCTAAACAATATAACACTTTTACAAGACTGGACTATATTTTTATTTCAAAAGAATTTATAACTCAAGTTTCTAAGTCAAATATAGGGATTTCTAAATGGTCTGACCACTCCCCGGTTGAATTACTCTTAAATGCAAACAAAAAAGACCAGCACAATTTTTTTGGGAAGTTTAACAAAATTTTATTATATGATGAGGAAATGAAGAAGGAGCTAAACGATGAGATTATAGGTTTTTTTAAAACTCATGAGCTCCAACGCTCTAACGCACAACTCCTTTGGGATACGCTCAAGGCGGTATTGAGAGGCAAATGTATTTCTTTGATGGCCTATTGCAAAAAAGAAAAGAGAAAACATCGTGATGAATTAATACAATCTATTGAGAAACTAGAAGGCCTACATAAAAAAACCTGTAGTAAAAAAATATACCAACGACTAATTAATGTCAGAAAACAACTTGAAATATTAGATTCAAATTTCATCCATAAACAAAATTTCAATTTTAAACAATCCACTACAACCAAATCACCAAGAAGAATAAAATATTTAGCGTGGAAAATCAAACAAAAACAGACAGAAAGACATATAATAGCCCTTAAAAATGATCAAGGTATAGTTAAAACGGACTTAGTGGAAATAATACACATAATGGAAAATTTCTATACTAAATTATATACTTCTACGAATCCGACTTTAGAAAACATTCAAACATATCTTTCTAAACAATGTAACATGCCAAAACTTAGTAAAGACCATTTTGAAATGTTGGAAGCAGAAATATCTACACAAGAAATAGATCAGGCAATCAAACAATTAAAAAACAATAAGTCACCAGGCCCAGATGGCTTTACTGCCGAGTATTACAAAGCGTTTAATTTAGTATTGAACAAACCACTTCAAGAAACATGCAATAACATCTTAAAGACAAAACAAATGCCAAACACATGGAATGAAGCAAACGTTATCCTTATCCCAAAAAAAGGAAAGGATACAACTGACCCGAAGGCTTATCGCCCGATTTCACTCCTTAATACCGATTACAAGGTTTTCACTACTATCATTGCAACTAGATTTAAAAATATAATAGCCCATTACGTCCATCTGGATCAAACAGGTTTTATACCCTCCAGGGACATCACTGATAATATTAGAAAAACGCTTAACATAATACACGCATCAAAAGCAAACACCCTACATCAAACACTTTTACTTTCGCTTGACATCGAAAAAGCGTTCGATTCATTGGAAGTCAAATATTTAGACCAATTATTAGAATTTTTACAATTTGGCCCAACAATTAGGACATATATTCAAGCTATATATGCCTCACCAACAGCAACTTTGCTAATTAATGGTATGACATCTCGAAATATCTCATTACATAGGGGAACAAGACAGGGCTGTCCCCTGTCGCCATTACTTTTTATACTGGCTATGGAACCCCTCGCAAGTGCAATTCGAGCTAACACTTCTATTCGAGGCATTATTAATAAAGATATAGAGTATAAAACAAGCATTTTTGCAGACGACATGATATTATATGTATCAGATCCTATAAACTCTTTAAACTCTATACATCAAGAATTGACAAATTTTGGAAATATTGCTGGTTTACACATCAACCAATCTAAATCAATTCTATATCCTATACAACTTCCAGAACGAACAATCCAAATTATACAGACCAAATATAACTTTGTCTGGACGGAGAACACACTACCGTATTTAGGAGTAAACATCCCATTAAATTTAAATAATATTATTAAGGAAAATTTTTCTATATTACACAAAAAAATACAAAACCAAATTAAGACATGGAACTCTAATTTTTTTTCCTGGATGGATAGAATCAGTATTATTAGAACTTTTGTCTTACCAAAATATTTATATTTGTTCAGAACCTTACCGGTATATATTACTAACCAAACTTTCAGTAAATGGCAAAAAGATATTAATCAGTTTCTTTGGCAATTTAAAGTCCCACGTCTTAAACATTATTCCTTACGACAACCAAGGAAAAAAGGAGGTTTGGCATTACCAGATCTAAAATTTTATTATGCTTCTACTAACTTAGCCACTTTAATAAGACTATATTGCAACGAGAATATACCAGATTGGAAAAACATTGAACAACTGGCTAGACATTCATCTAGTATCCCAGAACTACTATGGAAGCATAGTAGAGTGGAAGCCCTTAAACTAATATTAAACCCTTTTTTAAAAACCACAATTAAAATATGGTATCAATACAAGGACAAACTATCCTCTAAATTTTCTAAACTTTGCACCTTCGTAGGCCAGAAATGGTTTTTACCAGCGAAAAACGAAGAGACTTACCAAAACTGGAAAACGTCAAACATTACCAGAGTCATAGATGTTCTCCTTAAAGATAAGATTGCTACTAAAACGGAATTGGAAAGAAAATATAATACATCATTACAATGGTTTGAATATTTGCAAGTGCAACACCTGATTATGAATACTAATTTTTTACAAGCTATCGCAAAACCTACCACAGGTTTCGAAAAACTATTAATTCAACCATATAAAAAGAAGGGAATGATAGCTAAAATATACCAATGTTTATTATCTACTAACGCTCCTAGGATACACCAATATCAAACAGCATGGCATAAAGACTTACAAAGAGACCTCACAGAAGACCAATGGAATGAGATTTGGAATATACAAATGACACTATCAAAATCCTTATATATCCAGGAAGCCTCAATTAAAACTTTAATGAGATGGTATCTAACTCCAGCCAGATTAACTCATATATACACTCATACTTCTCCATTATGCTGGAAACTATGTGGGCAAAAAGCTGATTATTATCATACATGGTGGGCATGCCCAAAAATACAACAATTTTGGAAACAAATCTTATCACATATTGAACTTCTAACGGGATATAACACCCCGCTAGATCCAGCATTAATATTATTAAACTTATGGCCAGATACCACTTATACCCCAAGAGTCAAAAGCTTAATAAACATTTTAATTACTGTAGCTAAGATGGTGCTTGCGCAAAAATGGAAAAATAATTCAATACCTACCATTGAACAATGGATACATAAATTATGGGACTTTTTTCTTTTAGAAAAATTTTCGATATATAATTCAGAACTTCAAAACGAGTGTGCATTTTACGACCCTTTAGACAAATGGAGAGGTGTACTAAATAAGATTACGATAGACCAATTTAAATGGGAAACCATCTCGACTGCAAAACACCAACTTCTTTTATATGGTTCTTGAATACTTGCAAAGTTAAAAATGCAGAAACGGAATTTTTGCTATGTTAATAAGTTTTTTTTATTATTATTATATTTATAAATTTGAATGTGAAAGATTTATATATGTTTGATATATAGTATGTATAACGACAACTGATCACAATGGTAAACCGATGTTCGGCTAACATTTTGTAACCTCACCTTCTTTATCTTTTCTACTATGTTACAAATATTCTAAATAAACGTTGTTTGTTTAAAAAAAAAAATCTTTGAGAAAGTTAGATAAATATTTACATATTAAAAGAGCTTTTAAAATGTTGGTGCAGTTCATTGTGAAAAATTCTCATATCTCTCTGAAGACTGAGTCATGGTGTCATTTTGTTAAAATACTCAAGGACTCTGATGATAAAGAAATTAATCATTGTTTTTTGCTCAAATTTATGGAAATAGCAAATTGTTCACTCAGTGCACTGGCTTGGATCTACTGGAGCATTTCCAGGGAGGGAAGGATTGCCATCCATGAAACATAACTTCATCTCCCTCTCCTTTTACAGCCCCAAAAGCCATTCCCTCAGCCATCCCTCCTTTCTGATCAATGTTGTAATTGCAGTTTTTATATCCTTATATGTATTTTAGCTCGATATTTAATTATTTTAATGTACATTTTTGGGGATAGTTTTAAAATGTTCTTTTATCATGTAGGTAGGGTTGCCGACTCTTGATTGGGAAATTCCTGGAGATTTGTGGGTGGAGCCAGGGGAGGTTGGTATTTAGGGTAGATTACTGCAACTTGGTCTCTACTGGCTTGCCCTTGAGAGTGACCCAGAAACTCCAACTGATCCACAATGTGGTGGCACAAATCCTGACAGGAACGCCACAGACAGCACATATGCAACCAGTGCTGTGCCAGCTACACTGGCTCCCAGTGGAGTACTGAGTCAGGTTCAAGGTTTTGGTATTGACCTTTAAGGCCTTGAGTGGTCTGGGACCCATGTATCTTCGGGACCGCCTCCTCAGGTATGTCCCCAGAAGAACATTATGCTCTGCTGAGAACAACTTACTGGTGATCCCTGGCCCCAAAGATATCCGGTTATCCTTGACCAGAGCCAGGGCTTTCTCAGTCCTGGTTCCAACCTGGTGGAACTCTCTGTCTATATAGGGATTGGGTGATTCATAAACTTAAAATGTAAATAAATAAATTTATCACATTACATTTTCTATGTGTCTGGGGTAATACCATGGGAAAGAATATTTCCTATTGTATATGCATGGAGAAATATATATATATAAACTGGGCCCAAGGCACAAAAGTACACATGCCATTTACTCATGTGATTCTTTCCCTTTACATCTTAAAAAACAAAACAAAAACTAGCTGCAGAAAGCTGTGAGGATAAGGAGAAATTTATGAGTGAGGAGTTATAATGTGTTCCTCCATGTACAGCTTACTCCTTACATTTTACTTTGAGTTGATTGTCTTTCCACTATGAGGGAAAAGGTACCATGCCCCTAAATCTTTTCCCCCATGGGTGAGAAAAAAATAACCTGGAAGGGTGGCTTTGAGCAAACACACTGCTGCAATGGAAACAGTTAAGCAGCCCTCTCACACACAGAGAAGGACACACATGCGGCTTCATCACTTATCCTCACAGTCTACTGCAGATGCTTAACATAAAAACAAACCACACATCTGTGGGGTGCGGAATCAGACAATACATTCCATGATGTCTGAGCCTGAGTCATCATCAGCTGGGGCATATGTATATGAGTAATTACAGTAAATAAGCAATTGTATGTATTAAAAACATACTTGCTGGAATCCAAGGCAGTGCACAATACTGCCCATGTGCAAAGCAGTCCCTGAAGTCTTTCCTGAAAACAGCTTTACCTCGTTGCCACTTGATAAACCAGTCTGAAATCTTGGAAACATTACAATAGGAACAAACAATGGTTCCTGTTTCATTTCTTTTAATATTTAATTTTGGTTCTTTGGTTTTTGGTGTTGGTTTTAAAGGTTTGTTTATATTGTGCATGCATGCTGTATAGTTTGTATACACAATTTATTAAGTCTTTAAGAACATAAGAAAAGCCTGCTGGGTCAGACAATTGGTACATGTAGTCCACCATAATGTTTCACACAGAGGCCAACTACTTGCCCTGAAGTGTTAACAAACTGGTTAGGGTTGCCAGCACTGGGTTGGGAAATACCTGGAGATTTTGGGGATGGAGCCTAGGGAGTGCAGGGTTTGGGGAGGGGAGGGATGCCAATGGGGTACAATACCATGGAATCCATTCCTCCAAAGCAGCTATTTTCTCCAGGGGAATTAATCTTGGTCACCTGGAGATCAATTATAATAGCAGGAGATCTCCAGGTACCATCTGGAGGCTGGCAAACCTACTGGTCACCAATGCCAAGGCCTTCCCCTGATGCTGCCTCCTAACATTGGGTTTCAGAGGTTTATTGTCTCTAAATATGGAGGCTCCCTTTACTCACCAAGGCTAGTAGCCATTGATAGACCTAGGGTTGCCGGGTCTTACCTTCTCAGTGGTGGGGAGTGGGAGGGCGGGGCAACATCACCACATGCAAAATCCCCAATGTGATGATGTCATGTGGAAGTGATGTCATCATTCTGGGGATGTCACAGGGTGGCGTTCTGGTATTTTGGGGAAAACCCTATGGTTAGCATAGAGTTTTGCCCAACATACCAGAGCAACGCTGCATGACATCCCTGGCATGATGATGTCACTTTCGTGTGATTTCATCACATAAGGGATGTCATGCCAGGTCGTGGCTGTTGGGGGTGGGGCTTCCCTCCACCGGCCAGCTGGCTGGGGGCTGGCAGGAGCCTGCAAAATCAGAGGATCCCTTGCTCCCACCTGGGGGCTGGCAACCCTAGATGGACCTATCCTCCATGAATCTGTCTAAGCCCATGTATTTGCACAGTATGTTAGTCATCTATATAATGCTGATTTATCAACACACAAATATATTAAAACTAGCCTGATACCCGTGCTTTGCTATGTTATTTCACTTCTGTAAATCCAGTTATAATAATGATGATGTGAAGTCTGAAATGTAACATAGGAATTCTAATGGAGAATATTGTAGTGTGAAAATTGAAGTGAGACATACATACTGTTTTTTTTCTCTGCTGAAGGACCTCTCTGTAGACTAGGATCACCAGGCTGCTTGCAGGCCACACAGAACTGTCCATGTGAGAAGCAGTCATTTGTTAAGGCCGAATCTACATATGCATTTTAGAATCAGCTTGGTGCCGCTGTTATCCCATGTGGTTTAGAACTGCTGAGCCTCTGCTTTCAAGTTAGCATTAGGGGAGCTGTCCACTCCAGTTATAACTTCAGTTATCTAATCACAATCTATTGTTCATCACTAGATGGCCCCTAAGGGTTACTGGAGTGTTCTGGGACAGGAATGAGAGGCCCCACAGTGGAATGGTAGCCCCTGGGGTTAGCAGGAGTATTCTGGGACTGGAATAACTGGCTCCAGAGTGGAATGACAGCCCAGCCCCAGGGGGTCGGAGATGTGTCCTGGGACTGTAATGATAGGCCTGGCATTTCTGTTCCTGGACACTCCTCTTACTCCAAGGGGATGTCATTCCACCATTGGGCCTGTCATTAAACTCCCAGAACACAACTGCTACCCCGAGGGGCTGTCATTCCACTCTGGGGCTTGTTATTCCAGTCCCAGAACATTGCTGCTACCCCCAGGGGCTGTCATTCCAGTCCCAGAATACTTCTGTTACTCCTTGTAGTCCTAGGGTCTTTCATTCTTACCCCTGTGAACTTAAAAATGAAAAACACTATGACTACAAGGCAGGAATTGCAACTTTTTGAGCCAAATGCAAGCTCTTACTCGAAAAAGCTGCTGACTGTGCATTGCCCAGTCATATTTAGTGATTATAAATTTAATAAACAGATAAACTTCAAATAAAAATTTTTGAGGACTGGTACATAGCGATGAGTAAAAGCAGCCATGCAGGAATCAAACCAACAATGCCCTGATTTACAGGGCAGGAATTTACCCACTGAGCTAAACACAAGGTCTTGTGTTTTACTGCTGAGTGTGCCTCCTACAGCTCGAAGTAAATCCCCCCCCCCGTGAACTTAAAAATGTCACATAGTGAGGGGGTCAAGAAAATAAATGGTTTGAAAGCGGATAGATAAGTTTTGGAAGATAAAATTTGAGGGCTGGTACATAGCTATGAGGAAATAGAGCCAAGAGGGAATAAAATTAGAAATGCCATTTCTGGATTTAAATGTTTTGAGATAAATACAAGCTCTTACTGCACCAATAGTGAACTTAAAAATCTTCAGTCGGTCTGTAAAAGGGGTCAAGAAATAAAAACTTCAAAACAAGATAAAAATTTAAAAAAATATATTTTGGGGGCTAGCTAATAAAAAGAGTACTGTTGGAATCGAACCACGAGTTACCACCTCGTTTATTGTGTGCCACCAGTTGGAATTATTTAAGAATTAGCGGAGCAACAGCTCAAAAATGTCTGCATTAGGTTGACAGCGCAACGAAACCAGAAAGGAGGGGTTAGAGAAGCAAAGAACAGCATTCATTTAAATCAGTGCGAAGTGGCTATTACAATGTAGTCACTACCAGAGGGCGGGAAACATATGCAGACACTGATTTTTATACTGGCGCACTGCCACCATGAAACCAGATGCAAATGTAGACAGCTTGTTGGGGGACGGGAGCGAAAACGTCAGGAAACTGGCAAGAAACACACATGTGGATTCGACCTAAGTCAAATCCTGCCACCTTCAGTGTCATAGCAAAGCAGACCTTGAGGGGGAACTGCAGCTTCTTGAACTCAAAGGGGTTTTCTGATGGTATGTGTGATATGAACACTGGCTCTCCCTGAGCACTGCTGGTGAGCAGTGTAGCCTCAATGATGTTCCTGTGCAGGGCCTTCACTTGTAGTCTGGTGCCATTGCAGAGTCTGAGTGAGCTGAGGTTCTGCAGCAGCATCACTGGAGCCCCCAACTCCGAGGACAAGCTTATGGGTTGGGAAGCCAGGAGGCTTGAGGTATAGGAGGAGGAGTGTGCCTGAAGGCATTGGGGAGGCTGGGCCAGCCCAATTGCTAAGGTGATGCCGCTTGGCTTTCCTCCTTGGCTTTCAACACGCTGCCCCTGCTCCTGCATGTGACAAACAGCCACCTGTCAGGTGTAGGAGGGGTAGGTGAGAGTATTGGGGAGGCTGGCCCAGCAGCATTGCTAAGGTGTTTCTGCTCGGGCGGCCTCCCTGATGGATTAAAATAGCCTGGCCCTGCTCCTACACCTGACAGACTCCCGCCTGTCTGGTGTTGGGGAGAGTGTGCTTAAATTAATTGGGGAGGCTCAGCCAGCAGCAGTGCTAAGGCAATCCTACGGAGCAAGCCTACCCGACAGCTGTAAGCATCCCACCCCCTCTCCTACACCTGAGAGGCAGCTGCCTGTCCAGTGTAGAAGGGGGGGTATTGCAAGCCATTGTGGAGGCTGGGCTGGCAGGATCACTAAGGCGTTACTGCTGGGGCAGGCTTCCTGATGGCTTTAACCACCCTGAACCCACTGTTGCACCTGACAGACAGCTGCCTCTCAGGTGTAGGAGGTGTGGGGGAGCATGTTTGAAGCCATTAGGGAGGCTGGGCCAGCAGCACTGCTGCACCTCACAGGTGGTTGGCCATTTCTGATTTCCTCAACTGTCATTAGCTCTCTGCAGGCTCCTGTAACTGTTTGTTTGTTTTTAACCTCAGAACACTGAGCTCTGCAGCTTACCAATCAGAGAGTGGGGGGTGCAAGGAGGCAGCAGTCTAGCAGCCACATAGGGAGCAATAGGGGGAACACATTTTAACCCTTTTGACCCCCTTAGGGGTTGAATTTCTAAAAATCCCTTCTATGTCATGGTAAGAGTGCTCTCCCTGAATTTTGTGTTTCTGGGTCCAGTGGTTTGGCCTGGGTGTTGATTTTATGGTGAGGGGACTTTCTTTTATAGATAGATAGATAGATAGATAGATAGATAGATAGATAGATAGATAGATAGATGAATAATTTTAACAGGGAAATTTAGTGCAAGGAAACAGAAAATGGCATAAAAATAATCCCAAACTTGATTCACAGAAAAGAGAGATGAAATTAAAATGGGCATTTTCATGTTGAAAATCGTAGCAACATTTACATATATAGATAAAACCCACTCCAAATGAACTTTTTGCTCTTGTATTTTCACATCTTCTCATCAACCAGTTCTCATCAAGCAGTACTGATTTAAAAGAAAATTAGGTGTTGTCATTGCCAGGAGCTGTGGTGGTTCAAGTGGTTAAGACACTGAACTGCAGGTTGTGGAAGGTCGGTAGTTCAGCAGTTCGAGACCCGAGTGTGCTGCATGACGGAGTGAGCTCCCGTCTCTAGTTCCAGCTCCTGCCAACCTAGCAGTTCGAAAGCAAGAAATTGCAAGTAGATAATTGCAAGTAGATAGACTTCAGTGGGAAGGTTACAGCGTTCCGTGCGCCTTGGTGTTTAGTCATGCCAGCCACATGACCACAGAAATGTCTTCGGACAGCGCTGGCTCTTCGGCTTTGAAACGGAGATGAGCACCGCAACCCTAGAGTCGGATTCGACTGGCTTTCAAGCAAGGGAACCTTTACCTTTACCATAGCCAGTGAAACCCACAGGTTCAGAAGAAGAATGTTTCTTCCTTACTGGGAGATTAAGATAATCGGGAACTATGTCTAGTGGGCTTACATTTGCCAATGTCCAGGTGGGGCCAGGAGATCTCCTGGAATTACAACTGATCTCCAGGTGACAGTCCAGTTCCCCTTTCTGTACCACAGACTTTCTGTGGTAGAGAGATGAAGGCTTGCTCAGTTGGAGGAACATTCTTCAGTTAGTAGAAGGAAGTTATTGTATCTAGCCTTCTGTGTGTACTTTTCCCAGCTTTCTGAACAAACTATATTTATGAAACAAAACAAAATCTTTTTGTACATTAAAATGATATTCCATGAGGAAAGTTTTTTATCAGGTGGCAATCATAGCTCACCTGATAAACAGAAGATGCAATATTTTTTTTAAAAAACCACCTTAAAGCAGGTTGTATGTTGGACAAAGTCCAATATAAGTTGACGAGCCAAAAATATCATCTGCAGATTTCTACACAATAGCTGAATAACATTCTCAACTATTACCTGTCAGTTTATGGTCTTGACTATAGTTTGTTACAAAATAAACATAGTTAGAATTCACAGATGGAAATATATTCAATTATCCTTAAAACGGCTTCTGGATTAATTGGTTTTAGTCTTTCTGCCACAAGGGCAGGTAAGGCCATGTTTTCTGTTAACGATCTCTCTCCGTCTGCAAGGAAGAACTCAATTTTTAGTTGATTTGAATTTTAGCCAAAGAAAAGAGGATGCAGGATCAAGAAATCAGCTCTTCTGGATAACATTTAAAATATATTTTCATCATGCTTGGTTTGAACATAAGATTTATCTATCTCTTTTTAAATGTAAATAGAAATTTTAAACCTCTTCATAGGGAAACTGCACAATATAGTATCTATATACTAATAGCCAAGAGACCCTTCTGTGTGGGGATACTTATTTCTGCCAACAGAGGGCTCACTTTCCCCTAAGAGGTATTTTTACAGACTCAGAGGACTCTGTGGGTATGCAGAAAAATCCAAAAAGTTAAAAAAAAATACTTGGGGAGGGTTGAATTCCTCCCAATACCTTTTGAAATGACTGCTGCAGAGATCTACACCAGCTCCACTGCATTGACAGTGAGAGATTAGAACATTCTTTTTTTGGGGGGGGGGGTTCTAACTGGTTCAGTCAGTAAAAGGCAGGGGAAGGGGGAAGGGCCCTTTTCAGGCCTATTTTGGCCTTTGAACAAGAGTTGCCAGTACCAGGCTGGGAAGTTCATAGAGATTTTGTGGTGGAGTCTAAGGAGGGCTGGGTTTGGGGAAGGGAGAGGCCTCAGTTGGATATAATGCCACAGAGTCCACCCTCCAAAGCAGCCATTTTCTCCAGGGAGACAAATGTCTGCTGTCTAGAGTTCAGTTGTAATTCTGGGGGATCTTCAGGCCCCACTTGGCGGTTGACAACCCTAGGCTTGGCAGCAACTTGATGCCATCTCACTTTCATGACTAAAATGGCCTGGATGCTTGCTACTGTTCATCAACAGCCACCCTATGAAAGCCAGTGTGAGGTAACAGAGCAGAAGTGTCAAACATGTGACCTGGGGGTCAATCAGGCCCCCAGAGGGCTTCTATCAGGCCTGCAGTGGAACTGGCTGTCTTCTGCTTCTTATTTTATTTATTTAGTTATTTTATTATTTATATCCCACCCTACCCCACCGGAGCAGACTTAGGGCCACTTACAAGGGATAAAATTCACAATAAAA
The DNA here is from genome assembly GCF_001447785.1 of Gekko japonicus. NCBI lineage: Eukaryota > Metazoa > Chordata > Lepidosauria > Squamata > Gekkonidae > Gekko > Gekko japonicus. The sequence goes on along the minus strand of NW_015173688.1, from coordinate 408,550 downwards.
ATAAAAGTTCATAAAACATTTAAAAACAGTTCATTAGAACAATACAATGTTTAAGTGCGAGCTTTGTTGTTTGGTGTCATAATTATGGCATTACCGCATGAGTGCATACCATAGTTGTTAAAGTTCCAGCTCATTGATCTTCCTCAGATGTAGTTGGCATGCCTAGGCTATTCATAACCAACCAGGGACCAGGCTCTACAGGCTGTTGCAGTTGTTAATAGTGGTGGTGGCGGCTCCTAGTTTTAAGCCTGGTGGAAGAGCTCTGTCTTGCAGGCCCTAAAGAACTGTAAAAGGGTCCTGATCTCTTCTGGGAGCTCATTCCACCAGTATGGAGCCGCAACTGACACAACTAGCCTGGTGTCCTTGGGACCTGGGAGGGCCAATCGATTTTGTGCTCCAGACCATAGTGCTCTCTGGAGTATATATGGAGAAAGGTGGTCCCTCAGGTAAGTCGGACCCTGGCCATAAAAGGCTTTAAATGAAGAACCAGCACCTGAAGCAAATCTGGTATGCTATCGGCAGTCAGTGCAATGCCTTCAGGACAGGTTGGATGTGCTCCCTCATGAGGAGACCCATCAATAGCCTAGCCACTGCATTTTGCACTAGCTGCAGCTTCCGGATCTGTGACAAGGGCAGCCCCATGTAGAGAGTGTTACAGTAGTCTAATCTTGAGGTGACCATTGCATGGATCACTGTTGCTAAATTGTTGCACTCAAGGAAGGGAACCAACTGCCTGATCAGCCAAAGATGGTAAAAGGCTGACTTGGCAGTGGCTGTTACCTGGGCCTCCATTGTTAAGGAGGCATCCAGGAGTACTCCCAAACTCCTAACCTCCGGTGCTGGCACCAATGGTGCCCCATCGAAGACCAGGAGTGGGATCCCTACTCCCGGACCGCCCCAACTCAAGCACAGGACCTCCGTCTCCATTGGATTCAATTTCAGTCAGCTCAGTTTGAGCCAACCAGCCATGGCTTGTAACGCCCAGTCCAGATCTACATAAAACTTTTAAACAGTTTGATGTAGTGGTTAAGTGTGCGGACTCTAATCTGGGAGAACCGGGTTTGATTTCCCACTCCTCCACTTGCACTTGGCTGGATGGCCTTGGGCAAGCCATAGCTCTGATAAGAGCTGTTCTTGAAAAAGAACTTTTTTCTTGAAAGAGCTCTCTGAACCCTGCCTACCTCACAGGGTGTCTGTTGTGGGGAGGGGAAGGGAAAGGAGTTTATAAGCCGCTCTGAGACTCCCTTGGGTAGTGAAGGACGGGGTATAAATCCAAATTCTTCTTCTTCTTGTAAAAGAATTAAAACATTCATAACGTTTAAAGTGCTCGCAGTATTAATAATTCATTAAATTAGATGGTGCGCTCTAAATCTACCATCCAGGTTCCCGATTCAGCGATCTTCCAGTCTCCTATGTATCCCAGTGGAGTCCAGGCATTCCAATGGGGTTGCTGTTTTGGTGTTAAGTTATAGCGCTATAGTGCTATAGCACTCTAAAATGAACATTCAAAAAATAAATAAATAAAAAGGACGGAGATTGCCTGTGCAGGCAAAAAAGGGTGGGAAAACAAAGTGGCACAGTTTGAAATGCCAAACCGCTTCAGAGACGGCTCCTTACCGGTAGGGGAAAGGCTGTGTGAAATGGCAGCCCTATACCGGTTTACTCCAAGACGGTACAATAATGGCTTAAAAACGGCTTTAAAAGGGTAATGTGAAATTCCCCAGGGTGTTGGACTGGATGGGTCATTGGTCTGATCCAATATTGGCTTCTCTTATGTTCTTATTTTCCTATTTTCAGTTTTTATCTAACTCAAAAGATACATTAGCACAAGTAGAAGTACAACATTAATTTGTAATGTTGCCAGTTGATGCAATTTAATTTAAACTCTGATAAAATATGCTATTCCTAAGCACATTAAAATTACAACAAAACAAACACAGAGAAGGGGGGTGGAATATAACTGCTGAATTCTATAGGATTTAAACAATTCAGCTGCTTTGCTAAAAGGGGGCAGCATCTGCTTTAGCTTACTTGATTTGCTGAATAAAGACCATGTGACTTTTATTAGTGCAACCCAACACTATTTCAGGTAGCCTGGTCTATTTCACCAACAACAGAGCTCTTGATCATCAAGGGACCTACCAAATTGCTTGCCCGGTAGAGATGACCATTAAAGAAAGGTCAAATGAAATTGCACTGGAAAGACTTTGGGGAGGTTTTCAAATGGTTGTTTGAGACACCGATTGCCAGTTAGGGCTCTTCCCTAGGGCCAATTTCACTGTATTTCCATAACAACTGCTCCCAATTGTCTGCATTTTTCATTATGTCTTTTGCAGGAAAGGGAAAAAAAACATCCTTAATAATAAGCTGAACTGAAAACACAGAGATCCATTTATACAATAGTAAACAGGACCTTATAACACACTTCCCATCAGAGTTAATGGGAGTCATACAAGGCTGCATAAAGCATATAATTCAGCAAACTTTCCACACTGTAAATATTTACTAATGACACATGCTGCTGATTAAATCCTTCCTTGCCACAACACCTGATTGCTTACTCTCTTTTTCAGGAAACTTTGTGGCTATACTAGGCTTGCCAAGTCCCCCCAGGGGGCGAGGAAACCCCCACCCCAGAGGCCCGTTCCCCGCCGCCGGGGGATCAGGCCCCGGGGGGAGCCCCACCCTGACGTGCAAAGTCACCCGGAAGTGACGCGACCACACTGGGCACGCTGGGGGCAGGGCCACGGTCATCTGAGGGAAAACTCTATGGTTTTCCCTCGGATGGTAGTGGCCCTGCCCCCAGCTTGCCCGACGTCATCAAGTCAATTCTGGGTGATGTGTGTCCGGCGCGCACGCTCCACACGCCAGCCGGGAGTCCCCCGCTACAGAGCAACACCCAACTTGGCAACCCTAGGCTATACATTTTTTACAAAAATATTATGTCATACCACTAACAGTACCCGAGGAACTTGACTAGCACTGCTTTCCCAAGTATTAGTCATCTATCATGTAAGGGAGATGTACTCAGCCAAAATATAAGAGATCAGATTGATATACTATTTCAGTCCATCCAGCAGAACATAAATTAGAGGCAAAGGAGCACATGGCTCCCTGCTTTCAATGGCTTGTGCAAAAAGGAGTTTTAGCAGGTACAGCTTGCCAGATACAACAAACAAAAAAGCAGCATTTTCTGGCATTTCTCTTTTACACAATGGATAAAATATAGGAGTCCTTGCAGGCAGGGGCCACCCAGTTCCTCTAGACAGCCAACGACAGGGCATAGAGGCTGAGGCCTTCCCCTGATGTTCCCTCCTGGCTCTGGGATTCAGAGGATTAATGCCTCTGGATGTGGAGGTTTCCCTCACCATGGCTAGTAGCCACTGATACTTATCTTCCATGAATCTATATAATCCCCTTTTAAAGCTGTTTATTCCTGCGACCATCAGTACATCCTCTGACAGCAAATTCCACATTTTAATCACTCTTTGTGTAATGTAGTAGTTCCTTTTGTCCATCTTGAACCTACTGCGCATCAGCTTCCTTGAATGCCCTCAAGTTCAGTATTTTGGAGGAGGGAGAAAAAGTTCTCTATGTCAACTCTCTCCACCCCATGCATAATTTTATAAACCTCTATAATGTCTCCCCTTAGAAGTCTCTTTTTTAAAACTAAAAAGTTCAAGACTTTCCTCATAGAGAAGGTGCTCCAACTCTCTAATCATTTTGGTTGCCCTCCTCTGTACTTTTTCCAGCTCTGTCCTTTTGGAGATACAGTGACCAGAACTGTACACGGTATTCTAAATGCTGCACTATAGATCTATACAGGGGCATCACAATATTGGCTCTTTTATTCTCAATCCCTTTCCTAATAATCCCTAATAGAGAGTTTGCCTTTTTCACCACTGTAGCACACTGGGTTGACACTTTCATTGGGCTATCCACTATGACCCCAAGATCTTTCCCCCTCTCAGTCTCAGCAAGCTCAGTCTCCATTAGCCTATATCTGAAGTTGGTTTTTTTTTCTCCCAATGTGCATCACCTTACATTTACCAGAACTGAACTTCATTTGCCACATTGTCACTCACTCACCCAGATTATGGAGGTCCTCTTGGTGTCAGCTAAGCCTGCCATGGTTTGGAATGTGTGGGTTGCTCTCTGTGTCTCCCTCCTCCCATCTCCCTTCCTTCTCCGACTGTGAGCTGTTATCTGTCTAGTGTCCTTGAAGCCTATGCTCTACCCGCTGGGAATGTAACCGTTGCTTTTTGCCCGCGTCTTCAGGTGCTTGCCTATTGGCTTTACTGTATCAGGGGGTCATGTATGAAGGTGTATATCTAAAGATTCTAATCATTATCCCGCCATTCCTGACACAAGTGTTCATGGTATCCTGAGTACTAGCTCTCAATAAACAGAAACTTCTGAAGGAATGTTGTTGAGTGTCTTGACTGGGAAGCTTGACACTTGGAGCTTTTCACAGTCAGCCTTGCTTTTCACCATCCTGAATAATTTTGTGTCATCTGCAGACCTGGCCATGACATTACTCATCCCTACTTCCAGATCATTTATAAATAAATTAAATAGTACCACCCACAATACTGATCCTTGTGGGACCCCAGCAGAGACTGGTGCCTGCATTCAGCACCAGGCAAGCAAACCTTGCTCATTCAGCAACAGACCAGACAAAGGACCCAAACAGACCCTGACAAAAACACCACTTGCCAACAGGCTACAAGTACCTACCCACCCTCAAACTCTTTCCTCTCACAAACCTACCTCAATTACTGCCCCCAGTAGTTTAGCAGTTTAGAAAAGGCAAAGAAACCCCACTCACCTTCCCAGCAGTTCTCTCTTGGGTTCTTTCTCCCAGCCCAGCTGGCTCAGTACCAGACTTTGGAACAGTTTGAACGGGTCATTTCCTCATTGCTAAGTCTCTATGCAAGCTGGGTCTGGGCAAATTTCACACCAGGGTAGTTTTCTGTAGTAGTCTGATTGTTGATGTGATTCTGTGTGAAACTGCCCTTGCAATGAGATTCCAGACACCAAATAGCAGCTGCATGAGGTCCCAGTTTAGACTGGAACAATGGCAGAGGAAGAGCACATGTTTGCCTCTCCCTCAGTGCGATTTCCTGACTTGAAACTTCCCTGTGAAGCTGCTTTTTGCCCTGCTGTGGAAAACGCACAGGTATTCTATTTGTTCCTTGTATTTTTGCACCAGTGGGACAAATAGCAACTCCATCAGGCAGTATCTGTTCAGAAATGCCCTCAAGTACACCCCCACCCTCCATGCTGTAGGTCCCAGTCTAAATCAGGACTCCACATTACTATTCACAAAGCAAACAGCAGACGCAGAACTCCCAGAATCTCATCTAATTCAATCCTTAGTTTTACTTATTAAATTCTCTTTTTTTTAATTACAGAGGATCCTGGAAAAATTAAAATGGAAAAAATAATGACACCACATACAAATAGAAACTTCTAAATGATGGTTCCCACCCAGGTCAAGTTCCAAGCAACTAGTGGTCCTAAGTTATAGAATCACAGAGTTGGAAGGGGTCATACAGGCCATCTAGGCCAATGCAGGATGGAAAGGTGTTTTGTCATATGCATTAAAAGGAATATCCAGGCAGTTCAAATGGAGGCTAGATGAACACTATTTTCATTCTTTTTCCCATAAGGTGAAAAGCCATTACACATCTGTTGAGTTTTGCAATATCCACATCCCATTTTAAATTAGACTGATTTCAGGAAAGTATATTAATGAAAATAGTAACAGAGATTCAACAGACAAATAAATCAAGCACAGCATTTGCTGTGCTGCACAATCAAAGGGACTTTCCTTGGGAGCAATCCTAAGAAAGTCTGTTCCAAAGTAAGCCCTGTGTTGTTTAGTGGGGCTTACATCCATGAAAGTGTTCTTAGGATTGTAGCTCATGTCTCCTGCCAAATGAAAAAAAAGCATTTACTCCATTGTCCCTATCTTGATAATTAAATACCTAGCACCCTTTAAACTCATAAAATACTGGCCTGTTGTTCACTGCTGAGCATAAAACATTAGTAGGAAGGTCAGAAGACTCTGACACTGATTGTGTAACCCTACATATTACCATTCCACTGTTTATTTTCTCTTTCTCTCATGAGAATCTCTGAGGCTTTTGGAACAGAAAAAGGGACATCTAATACAATTCTCCAGCTGCCTCTCAAAAATTGTCCTAATCCTGCTCTTCAAAATCCAGTTACCTATAGTGTAGATGCACACTAATCACCTTGTGTTCCAATGGAAGATCTTCCATAATTACCAATTATATTCATAGGAACTGGCATGCTCTAGACATATGGCCTAAATATGGCTGATGGTTTGTGATATAACATTGTGTTACCCTGTATGTTCTGTGCAGTGCTTTCAAATGTTGAAGGCTCCTGTCAGCGAGCTGCCATTTCTCTGGGACACGTCCCGTCCCTCTTCCTTCCCTCCCCCCCCTTGTTATCCTCTTCTGGTATGCTGCTGTAACTGCCAAGTGTCTCCTGCAGGTGGACGTCGGAGTGTTATGTCTTCTTGCCTAGCTTAATTATATTTCCCGTGTGAACTCAACTTGTGTTTATGGTATTAGCTGTTGTGGTTCTCAGGCTACTTCGCGCCTTTTCTAATCAGCTCCCTTGCGAGGGAATTGTACCCATTGGGTTAACCAAGTTTGAAGTTCCTATATTACGTTGCCCCTGTGTATTGTCTTTATTCACCAATCACACATTGACTTTTTGGGCTACCGCATCTCGGGAGGGGGGCTGGAGATGGACCCGGATAAGGTTAAGGCTGTTCTGGACTGGGATCCCCCTAGAACCCGTCGCCAACTTCAAGGGTTCTTGGGGTTCGCCAATTTTTACAGATTTTTTATCAAAGGGTTCGCTCAAATTGCCTTGCCTCTCACTGACCTGTTAAAAACCAAAGGGAAGGGTTTCGACGCTACTAAACCCGGGCCCCCCCTTAAATGGTCTCCGGAATGTGACAAAGCGTTTTGCAAACTGAAAACTATGTTTACTTCTGAGCCGGTCCTAGCTCACCCGGATGAGACTAAGAAATTCATCGTTCAAACAGATGCCTCTGACGTGGCTATGGGGGCTGCGATTCTCCAGCAGGGTGATGATGGCAAGCTTCACCCTCTGGCTTATGTGTCACGTAAATTTACTGATGCTGAACGACACTGGTCCATATGGGAAAAGGAGGCGTCAGCCATAAAATTGGCGCTTTCTACTTGGCGTCA